>NW_004191750.1:739175-745568 GCF_000330505.1 Entamoeba invadens IP1
ATAAATCGATTTTCTTCAGACACATATCCAACACTATCTATTATACATTATTCAATATTAAAACTGTTATCTTTGTTATCTATAAAGTATGACTCTATTCCTGGTAACGTCGACGATACAACAACGACTTTTCAACATCAAGTATCCATTGGAAACGACAAAATAAACAACTTTGAACAACTTGAAGATTTGGATAATATATTTGATTTGGAAACAGAACAAATTATTGTGGAAAGTCCTTGTGCTGCAAAGAAAAAAATAATTAATGTATTAGTTCAAGAAATCATTGATCGTTATTTTCATGGAGAATTGTCTATCAGAAAAGATGTAAATTATATTATTTCATCATTGCTTAATCCTCATTATAAAAATAGAAAATTTAATGAACATGTTATTGAGTGTACTGGATTTGAAATTGAATTTGTAGAAATAGAATACATGAATCTATTTATTGATGAAGTCATTCTAGTCAATTCAGAAGAAGTCGAAAATGGTAAGAATAATGTTGAAAAGAAAGATGTTGATATTGATTTCACTTCTGAAATAGAGGGGATACCCGATCTAACTGATATCCGACAACTTGTTATAAAAGAAGTTGAAAAATAGTTGAATGCGGGATTTGTTGATAAAAAATCATTTTTTAATCCACTGGAATGGTGGAAAGAACACAGTTGTGATTATCCTCTTATTAGCAGACTTGTACCAAAATATTTATGTTTGCTTGCATCTTCTTCATCTTCAGAGCGATTGTTTTCAGAATGTTCTTTAGTACATACTCCACGTCGTTCAACATTAACACCAATTCATTTGGAACAACTCGTTTTTCTCCATGAGTATGGAAAAAACAATATGATATCATCATTGCTATGATAAGTAATTAATTTACAATTGTTTTGAAATTCGAGTTTAAACTTTTATTATTAACAAAATAAAATTTTAGTTTCATTTAATAGTATTTATGTGTTATTTTTGTAATAAACCTGTATTTTAATTCAATGTTTATTAGTTTATCAGTTTATCAAATCACGAACTGAACATATTTTAAATATTTATAAACTATAATTATTCGATCAATAAACTAATAAGATTAATCAATAAGATTTTATTAAAATACTAGTTGTATTAATCAAATCATACAAACTTTTTAGACGCGTTTTATCATCTCTGCACACATTTAAAACAATATATTATCACTTGTGTTTTGTTTGTTAAACTATTTAAACAAATGAAATTATTTTCTAAAATAATTTGGATTCTTAATAAGATAAGTCAAAGTATGTTTGTTTATAACTCAGGCATTAATGAACCACTATATTTTTCATTGTTTTTAGCATTTACAATTTAACAATATTATTTAAATTTGTATATGTATTTTCAAACTACAATTCTAACAAACTTTTGTTTTTGATTGTTATTTATCAGTATACAAATATCATCTCGTTTTGTGCTTAAATTGACATCTTTGAAACACAAAAATTTTGTGTATCACTCTTTTTTAAAAAAAGTATTTTGACATATAAATATGACTTCATAATATACATGTTATTTAAAAAATTCACATGATTTTGAGTACATGTATTTAAAAGAAGTACATATAAACATGTGCATATTCAAAATTTTAATAATATAATGGTTAACTATTATATTTTATTACAAAAATGTTCGAATAATTAATATACCATTTTAAATAATAATTGGCATTTTTTATTCAATCTTATATTTTGATTATTTTTCACATTTTGTTTTATCATGGTATTTATAAAATTTTAAAAATCAATAAATTATAATATTTTTTATATATTTTTGAATTTAATAATCATTCTTGTTTAATTTAAAGTGAATTATTTGTGAAATATATACCATCTGATTTTGGTTTGCAAAGTTTGGAAATAATGATTTTGTTAATTTTGTCATGAATATATTTAAAACATTGTGTATATTAAATAAACATTTTTGGGAATTATTTATTATTTTATTTAAACAACATGTTTTCAAAATATCATTTAAAGTTTATTGTATTTTATCTTTTTTGTTTTACCACTTTTATTTAAATTTGTAATGCTACAAAAATTTACAAAACTTAATTATGTTTGACCATCTTTATAACATTTTTATTAAATTCAAAAAACAATTTTAATTTCAGTTAAAGTTAAAAGTTATTAACTGAAAGTTAATAACTGCGAACCTCTACAGTATCTATTCTTATTGGTTTTATTCTATTAAGAGTGTACTATATTAATGGTTAATTTTACTAAATATAATAGTAAATTGTGATACTGTTTAAGAAACGACAGTTAATATTTGCACTAACTATCGTTTTATTTAAGTTTAGTTCCATAAAAAAGTTAAAATTTTCAAATAAAGTTTGTCTAAAAACGTTGTCCATTTGACAAAAAATTACACAAAATAACTTTAAAAATTTGGGAATTAGAAAAAACGACCAAATCCTGATAAAAATTATGAAACAATGTTTTGGGAGTGTTTCGAATTGTTTCCCGAAATATTTTAGTTTTGATGGTCCAAAAATGCCTGGACAACGTTTTCAAACTGACTATATTATTTTAATTTAATTAACTAAATAAAATTTAAAAAAGAGCAAAACAAACAAACACACAAATGTTATTCAAAATATAATCACAAGAAAATAACAAGAAAAATGTAAAATAACATAAAAACGAAAAAAAAAACGAAAAAGTCATAAATCGAGAGAAAAACGAGAAAACGAGAAAACGAGAAAACGAGAAAACGAGAAAACGAGAAAACGAGAAAACGAGAAAACGAGAAAACGAGAAAACGAGAAAACGAGAAAACGAGAAAACGAGAAAACGAGAAAACGAGAAAACGAGAAAACGAGAAAACGAGAAAACGAGAAAACGAGAAAACGAGAAAACGAGAAAACGAGAAAACGAGAAAACGAGAAAACGAGAAAACGAGAAAACGAGAAAACGAGAAAACGAGAAAACGAGAAAACGAGAAAACGAGAAAACGAGAAAACGAGAAAACGAGAAAACGAGAAAACGAGAAAACGAGAAAACGAGAAAACGAGAAAACGAGAAAACGAGAAAACGAGAAAACGAGAAAACGAGAAAACGAGAAAACGAGAAAAAAATAAATTTTTTTCAAATTTCAATAAACTGTACTGTTATTTCATTTTACAGTTAAGTTATTAAATCTACGCCCAGCAAATTAACCTTAGCCCAAAGAAAAACTAATTATTTTTTATTGTTATATTAAAAACATAAACTATACAATAATAAAAGGCAATTTTCTAAAATATTTGTTTTTTTTATAAAAACCCGTGTTTTTTTAAGGTAAATTAACTATTTTTTCGGGCTAAAGTACATTAATTGGGCTAAGGTTCATTTTCCCAACTGTAGTTTTATTTATCTATAAAAAATATAATTATTATTCCCTTCACTGAGTGAAGGGTTAATATCTAGTTAAAATATAATAAATATATTTTAATTATAACATATAGTAAATGTTATATCATATAATAACAAAATACCATTTAATGTTTTAATAGTTTATTTAATGATTTGTATATTAAAAAACAATTACAATTTATTAATTAATATTAATAAATTAGTTAAAGTAATCATAAACAAATATCCATAAAATGGATATTAAAATATAAATAGAAAAATTGAGTGATAATGTTGAAAAGACATGACATAAAAGTTCAAAATAGTGGAAAAGCACCAATTTCAAAACAAATCTATACTGTGTCGAACTTATTAAATTGAAGAAATGGCCTGCGACTTTGTTAAACAACACAACACTAAAGTTTTAAGTGAATTGGACTTCACCGACAAGCAAGACTATGCTGACGCAAGCCATGGATTTATGTGTACAATTGAAGGAGGTGCAATTTCTAATAACAAAGGTGGTGAAGTTTTTAATTTCCATGACACTGACTTTCTCGAAAAAGAATGTCCCGAAACAGTCAACCCATCACTTTGGAGACAATGCCAACTCAATCGCATTCATGGGCTCTTCGAAGTGATTCCACATAAAGTGTACCAATTCCGAGGCTTTGACATTGCAAATATGACATTTGTACGAGGCGAGAAAGGGTGGGTTGTCATCGACACGTTATGTTGTCTTGAAAGTGCAGCTGCTGGCATTCAATTAGTTCGTGACAAAGTAGCTGACCTTCCCGTTACAGCTGTCTTATTAACTCACTCGCACGGAGACCACATTAAAGGGCTTAATTCCGTCTTAGAAGAAAACACCGAAGTTTATATTCCAAAGGATTTTTTCAAGGTGATGGTCTCTGAAAATCTGTTGGCTGGTGTAGCCATGGAGAGGCGATGTGTTTATATGTTTGGGTCCAATTTAGAAAAGAGTCCGAAAGGGTGGGTTGGGTGTGGTCTCGGTACTGAAAGTGGTGCTGGTCAGATCAGTACATTTGCGCCCAAACATTACGTTGAGATAGTTGAAGACACCACAAAAATTGTAGATGGTATCACAATCGACTTTATGTATACGCCGAATGCAGAAGCACCAACGGAAATGATGATGTACTTCCCAGAACTTAAGGCGATATGCACTGCTGAAGAGATCAATCGACTTCAACACAACTTATATACTCTTAGAGGTGCACAAGTCAGAAATGGGAAAGATTGGTCGAAATATATTGATAATATATTGGTAAGATATGCAGACAAATTGGACTATTCGTTTGGTACACACAACTGGCCGACTTTTGGAAATGAAAATATCGTGAAATACTACGAGAAGCAGAGAGACTTATACAAATACATCCACGACCAAACGTTGAGACAAGTCAACTTGGGAACAACACTCAACGAACTCCCAGAAAAAGTGGTTCTCCCAAAGAGTCTGTCTTCCGTGTTTTATAACAGAGACTACTATGGTACAGTGTCACACAATTGTAGAGCACAATGCCAGTACTACCTTGGATTTTATGATGCCAATCCAGCCAATTTGAATCCATTGACGCCTGTTAATTTGGGAACAAAATATGTTGAAGCTATTGGTGGAGAGGAGAGGTGCATAACAATTGCAGAAGACTCTTTTAAGAATGGCGAATACCAATGGGCAATTACTCTATTAAACAATGTTGTGTTCAAGAATCCAAGAAATGAAAAGGCAAGATATTTACTTGCAGATATCTATACCCAGACAGCATATATGCAAGAAAGTGCAGTGTGGAGAAATTGCTATTTAACAGCCGCCTTCGAACTTCGACTGAAAAGTGGGAATGAGGAACAGTTCAATGGAGAGAGCAACGTCAACGACAGAATACTCCTCAAATTGCCAATCGCTTATTTGTTCGATGTATTCGCTGTTTCCTTGGACCCGACTCCTGTCGAAGGTATTGATCTTTCCTTTAATATCACTTTTACAGATACAAAAGAAAATGGCTATCTCTTGTTGAAAAATTCTGTTTTGAATAATCGAAGTGCTCTTGTTGCTAATTGTGTCACAACTGTGAAGTGCACAAAAAGTGACTTGGTGAATCTGATACTAAACAGAATCTCCAAAGAAACATTTTTGAAACAAAATGAGGCAACTGGAAATATTGAGGATTTCTTCACCTTGCTCAATTCAATCAAAATAGCCACTCCAAAATTCGCTGTTGTCGAGCCTTGAAATTGTTTTGCAATGGATGAGATAATTCAATTCTGGTGGTTTAGTATCGACTTGTAAGGCAATATGAATTATATTTAATTATACAATCTTCTATACTATTAATAAACTATATTATAATTATTACTTTCAGTAAATAAATTTCTTATCTATTTTTTTATTATAATTCTATTATTTTATAAGTTTGTAAGTAAACCATTCTTATTAGTAATATTTTCTGTATTAATACATTTTTAATAATTAAATTATATTTTTAAATTAAATATCCAATCAATTTATATATTATAAATAAACTAAAATTATAAAATTTGTTTTATTTTACCAACTCTTTTACTTTTAAGACATAACCCCGGTTGCCCATTTTTGTTTAAACTCCAAATCAACTCGAAATGAGAAATGCTTTTAGACACTTCAACTCTCTCAATTTCATTCTAATTGACTAAAATATTTTATCAAGAATAAAAATTACTTTTGAATTACAAACCCGAGTTGGTCATTGAGAAACCCCAAAAAAAAGAAACAGAATGAACGGAAAAAGTAGTCAACATGTCACTGAACCCTATGGAAGAGTGCGCACCACAAGACATCTTATCAAAGGCCGACAGTAGTTATTACTGGGAAAGTTATTCCCACCCTGGCATTCACGACGAGATGCTGAAAGACCGTCACCGCACTCTTTCCTACAAGCGCGCACTTGTTCCCTCTTTAGTGAAAGATAAAGTAGTGTTGGACGTTGGATGCGGGACAGGAATATTGTCAATGTTTGCTGCGAAAAAT
>NW_004191750.1:745668-763157 GCF_000330505.1 Entamoeba invadens IP1
ACTCATGTACTATAGGGTTTTTGATGAATGTAATTGCTGAAGGGAATTGCAAAGACGATTTGGTTGCTATTTTGAACTGTTTTTCCAATTTTGCTTTCACCAAAGAATGTGGTATGATGAACGATTTGGTCCAATATGGAGTGATTAAGATGTGTGTACAAGAAGTGTTAAAAGGGGACACAGAAACTCGTGTATTAGTCGAAATGGCGAACGTCCTCTTTTTTACAGTAACATGGGAGAAATATCATGAAGGAATGATTCGGTATTTGGTCGATAATATTGACGGGTTTCTGAGAGCTATTTTGAAAGGAGTAACCTTGGAAAATATGTCGAAACAAACTCAAGAACTTGGCGTGCGTGTACTTGCAGACTTACTGAACGTCAATGACGAAGTTGTGAATAAAAATCTCTTGGAACTTGGCATCGACTATGTCTTGGAAAATATAATGAAAACGTCTGACTGTGAATTGGTTGTGGACTTGGCGGGAGAGCTGATTGAAAGATACTTTAAACTTGAAGACGAAGAACTTTGATTTACATGTGTTGTACTACTTTGTTTTGCGAAGGTTGGAACTCACAAATTAAAGAACTTTGGTTTGATGAGTATTGAAGAAGCGTATTTCTATCGGATGTTAAAGACAAGGAAATACGATGTGATTGTTGATTCGGACGAAATGGATATAAACAATGAAACACTTCAAAAAAGTGTATTTGGAAGGGAAAATGTGTGTATTGTAGTGTTGATGAATAACTCGAGTGAAATATTAGGGTTTGTGTTCGACAAAGTAAAAAGATATGGAAAGACTAAATTTAATTTTGTTATTCGCGACGGGAATTGCTTTTATTTTGAAGGAGGAACACTGTATGATAACACAGATGTGGATATGATATTGAATATATCAAATTGCATCACAATTTCAAGTGTATTTAATGAAGAATCATCTTATATCTCAACTAGAGTTTACGACTTTTCATCGACTTATACTCCTCGTGTCTTTTTTTCAACACTTCGTCCATTAACAAATCGGGTTATTGTATTTACTTTCTGTGGTTTTTGGTCACTTTTTTGTGGTTTTGAATCATCAAAAAAGAATATTTAGTCCGAGGTTCAAGACTAAATTTATAAGATAAAATTATTAATGTTGAAATCATAATTAATAACTAAATAAAATAAAATTAATAATTTTTTATAAAATATAATTATAAATAGTTTTTAAAAACCATATAATAAAACATAACAGATGGACAGACAAATGGATTCAAAAGATGTTGAAATACTGTAAAGATAATATTATGTCAGAACAATCTAAACAATAAGGTATTAATGTTAATGTTTGGAGAGTGATTTTTAGTAATCGTTTGAGTATGGATTGTATATGAGTATTACACACATATTTAATACCTGAAAGATAGAAAAAAGAACTAAAAATTTATATATGTCAAATTCGACGAGCAGCAACACAACCTTCGACAACTCAACGAACTCCCCCCCTCTTATTTGCCCGCCCGGATATTTCTATGTTAAAGGGGAATGTGTTCAGTCGACACATTGGATACTTGGAGTATCGATAACGTGTAGTTTGCTATTGGCTCTTGTGATGGTTTTAATAATAGTAGTGTGGTTTTTGTCTCGAAAGAAGACCACATCCTCGCGAGACAGATACTCTCGAGTACACTCGGATGATTTTCCACTCCATTTGAGTAAGACGGAGCTGACTTTTGAGAGCGAAGGAATCACAATGTCCATCAACACACAATACACAGATGAAATCAACATCACCAATACATCGGACATTGAAAAATCATTTAAAATTGAGTTTGATGCGACACAATACATTCTCAAGACTGAACCGGAGTGTGGAGTCTTAGGTCCACATTCTTCAGTTGATGTTCAATTCACAATAACATTAAAATGCTCGTGTAAACAATACCCACCAATTAATGTCGTTTCATTTGACGGAACATCAGAGGTTGACGCGATAGACGAAGACATTGTGACAACCCCCGTTCAAGTCTGTGCGTCATGCGAAGACACTCTTCTTCTTGATTTCAAAGAAATTAGTACAAAGGAATTGATCGCAAATGGGTTACATGGGGATGTGGTAGTTTCCACATATAGGGGACAAACTGTTGTCGTCAAAAAGTTCAAGTTGAGTTGGACGGAAGAGGCAAGGAGCTTCTTTGTGGAGCGACTTGGAGAGGTGACACAGATGAGGCACTCCAATTTGATAACCATTTTTGGGTGTGTTGTGACACCAAACCACGAAGCACTCGTCATGGAATTTGCAGAACATGGAAATGCTCGGACGTGTTACAGAAGAGGAGAGATGGAGCTCAAACTTCGCGAAAAGGTTCTTATTGATGTGTGCAAAGGAATACAATATTTACATTCAAATAATAGAGTCCATGGGTGTATCAAACCGACTAATATGCTAATGGTCTCTATCAACCCACAATCGACTGTGTGTTGTAAACTCGGACATTACTGGGATTTGGCGGAGATGACGTCATTGATCATTCCAAAGATCGAAGCCGACAACGAAATTATGATGCAAAACTCATACTTCACAGCTCCAGAGTGTTTCAAAGAAAGTTCACTAACCGCAGAGGCGGATGTCTACTCACTTGGAATGTCTATATTAGAAATTTACCAACAAAAAATGGTGTACCCAGAAAGACCATTTAGTAATGGGTGGGACGCAGCAACTGAAATTGTTAAAGGGAAACGCCCAGATGTACCAAATTCTGTCGATGAGAAGATAAAAAACTTGGTCACTAAATGCTGGGAACAAAAACTGGAAAGTAGACCAAAAATCGGAGAAATCTTGAAAACATTTATGGAATTACAAGATCAATCGTAAAGTCATGTAATTACGATAAATCTTTCATTTACAATTTTTTAATTCATTTTGTTTTAATTTTTTTAATAATTTTTTATTTAATTTTATACAAAACTATAATATTATAATAACTATTTTACAATAATTAAAAAACTATAAAACTGGCTTTTTTAAAAAAATTATTGAAAAATACGAATAAAAATGAACTATAATTAAACAATAAAATAACAATAAAAAAATGAAATTAAACTAACCTATATATATAGTTTACATTCTCAATTTATGCAAAATTAAAAAAGAGCTATAATTAATTGGTTTAGAGTACTAGATTCAAAACTAATAAAACAATAACTTAATATTGAATGAAACTTTTCGTAGTTTTTTCAAAATTCGATGAAACTTTAAAAGAATAGAATGGCTCAACGGTTTGGAAACAATTTTTTATTTGTCCAGAGAGATGACTGACAACTAGTATTAAGGCGATTATTGTTGGTGATTCTGGGGCAGGAAAAAGTAGTTTGGTTTCGCAACTTGTCAACAACGAATTTCCGGAATCGAAACCAGTTAACCCACCGCGCAATTTCTTTAACGATTTCGTCTTCTTACTTGACAAAACAAAATACCGAATTCAACTTGGGGAGTTTGTCGACACAAACACTGAGATTTCTGGGTATGGGCTGGAGTTCAAGGGAGCTCGCATTGTCATTGGATTGGTAAGTTCCAGTGTCGACTCTTCTTTATCAAACATATCAAATTGGCTTATTCTCAGGGAGCGTCTTGTTGCGGATGATATTCCATATGTTAAAGTTTTGGTACAGAACATCGTGACGGACCAACCGAAGACAATCACTTCCGAAGAGGCGAAACAAGCTGCAGAAAAGATGGGGATCCATTACTTTGAGATCAACATAAAAACCGGTGAGGGGATACAAGAAATGTTCAAATCAGTTCTGAATGATGTCTTGAATCAAGACCCTACACTTAAAGAGTCAGCCTCCGTACAGGAAGGCAAGAAGAAAGGAAAAGGGAAAAAGTGCATAATCATCTAACTCTACTGTTTTTGTTTGTATTCTTGGGAATGTTTTGAGGAACTTTAACATAGAGTTTGTCGAAAGTTACTTCATTACCTCTTATCGAGTGTTGAATAAATATTCGGTGGTGAATATTTATCTGGTAAATTTTAATATAATAAACTATAAATGTATAATTTAATTGGGTCAAACGTACTCAATAATAAATGTATTTTTTTATAAAATGCTTGATGTCACTTGAAAGTAATCCAAATGTTATAATAAAAAAAATAATAAAAAAACATTATCATAATTTATTAGTATGAAATAGTTAAGATTCACAACTATATAACTAGATATATAATAGTTAATGAATTAATAAAAAAATCTTGAAAATAGTATGTCGTCTGCACCTTCTAATTCCACAAAAGAAAACATCCAAACCCGCCAAAGTCGTGACAAAAAGACGAAGGAAGTCGCGCAACTCTCTTTTTTGACGTGGATACTCAACGAACAATTTTCGTTCACTTTTCAACGCCCGAAGAAACGGTCAACAGTCAACTTCTGTTTTCCAGACTTGCTCGAAATAGACTTCGGGAAGGACAAAATGGACATGACAAAATTTTTGAATGAGAGGGTGGAGGAAGATTTTACGCAGTTTTGCAAATCAATGACAGTCAAACAGGCGAGTCGTAAAGTCGACCACCTGAAACGAGTATATATCAACAACTATTTAACCGACTTGGCGGTGCACAGTGGTGTTGCTATTCAAAGCAAATCAACCAAAAAAGACTTGGAGCAGATGGAGAGGTTTGTCGAAATACAATTCAGAGGAGAGACGTTTGGGCAAAATAGTATCATCGAGGCGGGTGTCGAGATCAACGTCCACCTCATGGAGTTCTTGGGAGAGAACACCATCGTAAATATACCAAAAGGACAATTGTTTAACTCATTTTCTTTGTAATATGTAGTTACACATGTTGTACAGTTGACAAAATGATAGTCAGAGACCAAATAATTGTAAGAAGTAAAATTAATAGTTATAAAACTTTAGATAAGAACTATTATTAAAATAGATTTAAGTTTTTTACCATTTTTTGGTGTACCTTTTTTTCACTTTTTTAAAAAACCCGTTATTTCCAAAATAATCAATGGGAAATACACCCTTCTGACAATTGTTTGGTCTCTGATAATTACTTGGTCAACTGTATGAAAGAAAAAAACTCTCATTTTACTTCATTAAGTAAATATTATATTGTTAATAGTTTTTATTTTCTATTTGAATAATATTATAATAGAATATATTATTTTACTATTGAATAAACAAACGAAGGACAAATTCTTAATCAAAACACTACTTTATTTGTTATTAATTAATTAATTAATTGCAAGAAAACAATAAACGTCTTTTTATTGGTTCAAAATATAACAAATTGGATTATTTCATACTAAATAATAGTATATTTTTTTTAGTATCAACAAAAGTGGATTTTTCGAAAACAATAACTAGTTTATTATTATATTAATACTAACAAATAATAATAATAAAATAGTGGAAAATTATTTTATTCTTCTTTTTCAATAATTTGTTGAAAAAATAAAAAAGAACAATTGTTGCAACAAACACAAGGAAAAGTCGACCATAAAAATTAGAAAAGAAAAAGACTTCAAAAATACGACAAAAAAACTGCAACTCACTTTGTTGTGAATTTTGAATGAACAAAGACATCGACTTCGAAAAGTACACTCAACGAGAAAACATATTCAACTTTTTGGAACTTTTTGCATCTGGTGTGACACTAGTGGTCATCTCAATTGCGTTTGTGTTTGTCGGTGGTGGTGTGTTTTTCGGACAAAACATATTCTTCTACGAGTTTGTGATCATTTTGTGTATACTTATTGAAACACTCCTTTTCATCGCACACGCCCTTCTTTCAGTACGAATCCGCCAAAAGGACGAACCGTACCCACCATGTCTCTCTTTTATAACACTTGCGTTGGCATCGTGTTGCATTGTTTTACTTTTTGTGTGCCTCCCCTTTTCATTCAGAAGGGAAGAGCAACCAATCACCAAAGACACTCTTGATTTCTATGAACGTCTCGTTTGTGTTGTTGTAAATTAAACTATAATTTAATAGTTTCAAACCATTTACGTATAGTTCAGTTGTTGCTCAGACAACCAACCGGTTGATGAATGTTCTTGTGTGAAAGAGCAGTGTTCTTCGTGTGAAAAGGTGCTTCTTCCGACGGTAAAGATAGTGTTTTGGATTGCAAATTTGGTATTTATCTTACTTTCATTATTTGTTGCATTGTGTTGTTTTGTGCACCACACTTCAAATGTGCTCCTCTGTTGGTTTTATTTCTATGGCCATGTTTTGTCGAATGGGAGGTCTTCTTCTCTTGCAGATATTTAGTGTTTTTGTATTCCTCTGTTATCTTCCATTCTCCAAATACGATAGAATTTGCCATCTAATCAAATAGAATACTTTTATAATAATTTATTTATAATTAACTAGTATAACAATACTAGAAGTTTAACAATAGTATTCTTCTAATAATAGTGATAACAATAGACAACAATCAATCAGTTTCATTCACGTCTTCATCTTTAGGTTCTTGTGGTTCTACATCGTCATAATATTGGACACAAGTATCTACCTTCTGGAGGAGAACATCTATAGTGTCTTCATCTTTGATATTCAATGGAGTAAACCCGACAAGAGCATAACTTTGGACTAACTGTACCAAAGCAGCGTTGAGTCTGTGGTACTTATCTCCCATTTTCTCATCCAGGTCAGACGAGAAAAGGGGGTCTTGGTCTAAGAAATCATAGAACGTCTCTGGGTCTTGCAAATTTTTACTCCACATATCCATTTTCGACATCACATTGATATGAGGAATTTCAAGCGACGACATCACAGACAAACAGCACAACACGGCACTCACGTATTTAGTGGAGTCGGTGAGCACTTGCGAATCAACAAGAAAGACAGCACACACCTACACTGTTAACACACCACCAATTACTTATAATACAATTAAACAAACGTTATAGTTCTGTTCCTTCATATAATCCACAAATCTCGACATAACTGGTAAATGGCTGTATAACTCGATTTGCCCAGGGCAATCAATGATCAAATAATCGTCGTCGTAGTCGCCCAGCTTCTCATCAAACCACTCAAGGTTATCCAAAAAATATTCCAAACAATACACCAGCGCACCGTTCGGTCCAAAACTCATTTCTTCCATCACGTCTTCCACGGTGACTAAATCTCTGATGTCAATATCAATGTCGTAGTAATTCTGGTCAATGGCCGGATCCAAATTGACCATATAAGGATGGCGATGCAAATCATTCATATACTGTTTTATGTATTTACAATATGTCGACTTCCCGCTGCCTGCAGGACCCATCACTAGTTGGCAACACTTCCCCATCCTGTTTTCTGTTTTAATCAGATCTCTTTTAGTAGGGTTGGTCATAAAATGAACGAGTAAATAGTATCTCTTCATAATAAATTAACGAGCTGTTTTTTACTATTTTGGTATTAAAGTTATGGTTATTTATAGTAATAATCAATAAACAAAGACTCGTTATTATTTATTATACGTTAATTGAAAAAACATGTTAAATAACATTTCAAGACAAGGAAGGACAACTGCTAAACGAAATGGACTTTTTAGCAAAGAAGCGATCAAATCCGCGTAACTTCAAAAATCGGTTGAGAGTAGAAAATGCGGAGAAAGAGATAAGAGAGCGAGCCGATCTCGAGAAAAAGCGTCAGACGGAGATCACCGAGCAAAAGGAAAAAATTGCATATATACGGAGCAATTTTGGCGAAGAGGCGGCATTTCAAGCAACCAAGGAATCACAAATAATGTTCTTGTATGAACCCCCGCCCGGGTTTTCGCTTGAAGAAAAGATCGAAGAGAGAATGAAAGAGAAGAAAATTCGGAGTGGAGAAGAGAGTAAGAAACCTCGAGGAAGAAATGATCAGAGCAAAAAAGCAGAGAAGAAGTTGACCCGAGTCGACCCAATAATTAAAGACGGCGAACAACAGAAGGATGAAATTGAGAAACTTCTATGACACTTTTGTAGTATTCAATTCTAATCAATGTTTCATCTCTTTTTGTTCTAAAAATGATATGGGAACTTAAAAATAGATATGGCACAGTCGTCAGTACAACACATCAACTCACTCTCAACATTCGAGTCGTTTATTAGCAGAAATCCAGTTGTGATTGTCGACTTTTTTGCGACGTGGTGTGGACCATGTAAGAGTATTGTTTGTTCTAATATATTTAAGAGTTCACATATGTGTTATACATATAATGGACACTTTGTGTATGACATGTACTATATAACACTTTAACTGGAAGGCACCATACTTCGAAGAATTGGCTCGAAAAACACCATCAATAAAGTTTGTTAAAGTCGACGTTGAAGAAGGGGCAGACATTGCCGGGAAGTATTCTGTGCACTCCATGCCAACATTCATTCTTTTTAAAAACGGGAGTGAGTTTGATCGCTTCAGTGGTGCCGATAGAACCAAGTTGTTAAGCTTCACACAAGTTTCTGGGGGTGGACAACCTCATCGACTTCACGAAGAGCAAAACAAGATGTCGATGATGCGAACAGTAGCTGCAATTGTTATCATCTTTGTGACCGTTTTTGTTGTGAGCAAACTGATGAAGTGATTTGCTTTTTGGGTCTTTCTTTTGAGTTATTATTAAGTTTGAAGAATATTAACCAAATCTTAATAATATTATAGAAGAACAACAAAATAGAAAAGGATTTGAGACTCTAAAATAACGAGGAAATAAGAGAAGTAGCCTGAAATAACCAAATACAAAGAAATAAAAGATCGAAGGAAACTTTTTAAAAAAATGTTCAGCTGGTTAAGGGGATCACAACAAAATAAAGAAAATACTACAAAGACGCCACAAAATATGGCGGTCGAGAAAGGAGTCGCTGAGAACCCAATTGAATTAACAACGTACCACGAAAACTGTACAGTTAATAATATCGAGGAAAAAGACTTCCACCGAATTTTTAAGTACCTTTCAGTACACGACTTGGTCAATTGTAGGCTGGTCTGTAGAATGTGGAAGGACATGACAAAGAGTATTAGTGAGTTGGTGGTGACAGAACCAAACCCAAAACTGTCTTTGTTGTTCAGAGATGTTAAGAAACTGACTGTAGACCCTTTGGCGACTATGGACTGCGCTGGACTTGTCACGCGTCTTATTAATTTGACGTCGCTGAAGTGTGGAAAAATCAATCAAGCCTGTTTGGAACAACAGATTCAATTGAAACAACTGGAATGTCCCGGCGTTGTCCCCCCTTTTGGTGTTGAAAGTATTTGCACAAACAATATGGAGAAACTTGGGATGTATAATTCACTCACTGCACTTGAATTGGTGAACGTGTCGGATAAGGAAATTACTTCCTTTGTGAAATTGGGAAGACTGACGTCTTTGAGGAAACTGTCGATTGCGTCGAAAAATTTTGTGGGGAAAATTGAAACGTTTGTCGACATCAGTCACTTGACCTCACTTGAAATATCGGATGCTCCACTGGGAAGCGAATTTTTCTATAATTTGTACCTCTTCCCTTATTTGGTGTTCATTGGCTTCACTAGATGCCAGTTGCCTGTTTCTGGCATATCACCACAAACTCCATTATCGCAACTCTCGACAACAGATGGCTTCATTTATATTGTCGGATGTAATTCATTAAGGTATTTGTACTTGAACGAGAGTCAAGTTTCGAATTATCATCTTGATGTTATTGCTCGAATGGAGAATTTGATTGGACTATCATTAAAAGGATGTGCGTCTGTTAATGATTACTCGTTGAATGCATTTAAGAATGGACCTATAAGTTACTCATTGGAAGAATTAAACGTGGAGGATACGATGATCACACATATTGGACTGCAAACGATTTCACGGATTAAGTATTTGAGAGTGTTGGACATATCGAGGTGCATTGGAATCAAAATAATTTCTCCGTTAAATTCACTCAAGAACTTGGAAATACTGCGGATGACTGGCATTGCGGTCAATGCAGAAACGATTAAAGACTCCTTCAGAGAACCACCGAAGTACTTGCAACAATTTTTGTTTGAGAGTCAACCCATAGACGACCCAATACTCACTGTGTTTTGCAGCAAATTCCCGACACTCGAATATTTGTGTTTGAAAGGAAGTAAAATAACATCATTTGGTATTCAGGATTTGGTCATATTGTCGCATATCAGAGTGCTTGATATATCGAACACTGCGGTTGATGATAAATGTTTTGAGTTCATATCGAAGTTGACATATTTAGAGGCGTTATATCTCGAGAAGTGTATGAAGATCAGTGGAGAGGGAATTAACGTGTTATCAACCCTTGGAAGTCTGCGGGTGCTCAACATGAATGGGTGTGCCGAAGTTGTTATCGATTCTTTGAAAGAGATGGGAGAGCTTTCTGTGGAGACTTTGAGACTGAATGGATGCAACAAAATTGGAGGAAAATTCGTGTGGAAATATTTGAGTGAAATTGAACATTTGAAGCGTCTAGATTTGTCGAATACATCTGTTGATGATGATGGCGTTGAGGAAATGGTCAACTGTAAATGGCTAGAAGTGCTTTATTTGATACGTACGAAAGTGAGCGACAAGGCAATTACAAGTCTCTTGAAATGCAATTTGCTCCGAAAAATCGATGTGAGAGAGTCGAACGTAGTGAATGACTTTCTTTCCAACTGTATTGTAATAACAAAAAGTCCCGAACGTGTTGCAGAAAATCCACTCCTTGTAGTCAAAGATGTTCCCATTGAGAACAACAAAGAAGACAAAGAAAGTGACGATGAAAGTTCATCATCATCTGAGAGTAGCGAAGACAGTGACGATATTCCAGTGAAACCCGCAAAGATTGAAAAGGTCGAGAAGACTGATAATATGGAAAGCATATAACACACTTTTAATGTTGATTTTAAAAATCGGAATTTTGTTTTTGTTGAACCAAAGAATTATGAGATTGAGGAATTGAAAAGAACTTGAAATTGAAAGTGTTAATTACCTCGACCACCTCTTCCTCTTGTATTGCCACCACGTCCTCGACTTGAAGAACCACCGCGAGAAGATGCGTGAGAGCCTCCACGACCTCTTGATGAAAATCCACCTCTCCCACGATACACACCTCTTCCTCGACGTCCACCACGTTTTTCTTCACCAGGAAACACTGCTTTGATGTCAGACAATTTTTTTATTGGAAGGTCACATTGAAGGCAGCCAGTAACAGTCTGTCCGTTCTTGAGAGTAATATCGATGGTATGATATTGTTTGCACTTCTCACAAGGAACACCAATTGTGGCTTTTTTAACATCAGCGCTCCATTCAATATGGCTTTCACAAGTACAACAGAAACAACTGTATTTGTTCTGAAGCAGCGAAAGGCACATCTCCCCACCACACACACTGCAGAGACATACTTTAGTATACTCCCGACTGAATTTACATTTGGGGTTCATGCAATTCAGACAACCGCTGTGGTCTTCTGCCATATAGTCGTTCTTTGAATTGTAACAATTTGGACATATCAACTCCTTCTTGCTGAAATCCTTTGTTGTAGTCATCACCGTCTCGAAATTGCAGATGGGGCACGAAACACTGTTTTGTGTATATGTACACTTTTGTGGCAGTTCATACTTCTTTGCACAAGTGTTACACATCAGGTACGTGTCTGTTGATATCACTTTCATCAACATCCGCCCACACTTCCCACAATTTGAAAACGACCGGCTTTGATCCTGCACTTGGTACAACTCGCCAAAATTGTCTTCAAGTACTTTCAAGTTCTTTCGCAACTTCAAGAACGTGTTTTCAAAGACTTCCAACGCTTCGCTGATCACAGAGTCCATATCCGCTTTGCCCTCCGCAATTCTACACACATTACTCTCAATATGTGCTCGGATTTCTGGACTCACCAATTTCTTCTCTATCGCGTCATACGTTTTCGTTAATGCAAGTCCGTGTTTTGTCGGTTGTAATGTTCGTTTCGCGCCGTTCAAGGTGACATACCCTCTATTAATGATATTCCCAATGTGTACGGGGATACTTGCGTCTGTTCCAATTCCGTTTTTCTCCATCAGCGTGATAAGCTCGTACTCAGTTAAATAGTCCGGGCATGTAGTCATCCCCTTATTGATCTCGAATTTTCCTCCCTCTATTTTTTCATTCAATTTGAATGAATCCGGCATGATAGCGTCGTCCTCTTCATCATCGTCGTCATCAAGTTTAGTAGTCATTTTAAGGAATCCCGGATCTTTCAAGATCTTGCCACTCCCACTAAAGCTATACTTCCCAAATTCGATTGACACACTTGCCTTTTGGAACACAGCGTCTTTATAAAGGGACGCCAAGAATGAATTGCATATGTACTGATACAACCGCATTTCCCCATCGCCTAAAGCAAATTGTGGATATGTCAATGGAGTTATTGGAGGATGGTCTCCTTTATCTTCACCACCTTTTGGCACATTAATTCCATTCGCTCGCACAAGTTGGACCTTTTCTGCAAACTGTGTTGAGCTCCCAAGTTCGGCTAAAATACTGTCAAACCCAAAATGTTGTGAAAATTTTGTACTTTCTGTTCTTGGGTATGAGATATATCCTTGTGTGTATAACTTCTCTGCTATGTGCATCGTGTCCGACGGACTCATTCCTAACCGTAGTGATGCTCCTTTCAGCATCTCAACTGTGTTTAACCCAGTCGGTCGACTCTTTCGAGACTCCGTGACATTCATTTTCTTTACTATTCCAGAACAACTCCGGCACTCTTCAAGAACAGCGTCTGCCTTTGCTTTGTCGTCAAACCGATTTTCTAATTTCAACTTTTTGGAGCGGCCACTCAAGTCGTTGACATTCACTTTAACAATGTAATACGCCTTTGGAACAAAATTGAGAATGTCTTTATATCGTTGCACACAAAACCCTAACGTCGGTGTTTGACATGGACCAAACGAGACAAGTGCGTCTCCCATCCGTGGGAACTTCTCTTTCAAAAATGTTGTTTGGAGTCGGGTGAAAGCGGCTCCTACTCTCAAATCAATTTCTTGTCGCGCATCGACTGCTTCGGCAAGTCTTGGGTCAGGGCTTCCCAAATTATTGAATGCCTTCACAATTTCATTTTTAGTAATTGAACTGAAAATGGCGCGATATATACGACACCCCTTTTGCATGTAGTCCACTGTGTTATCTAACACTTCAAAGCAAATGTTCTCCCCTTCTCTATCACAATCAAGCCACAACACTATCGCGCTGCACCCCTTTGCTTCGTTCTTTAGATGAGCTGGAATGTGTGTTTTAGGGTTCGCCTCTTCTTTTTTGACTTTACATGAAAAGAGCGCTTCGGGGTCGACACTCCACTTTTGGAAGTCTGCCTCAAACTCACATGTGTATACGTGACCCGCTACCGCTGTCATTTTCGCCTTCTGTGGGCGCCCTCTGAAGTTACACATGAACTCGTGAACAAACCCTGAAATCCCCCGTCGTGTGTTGATGGGCCCTGTCGCCAAAAACTTGCTAATGGATTCGGCTAACAATGGTTTCTCTGCCACCATCAGTATCGCCATTTCTTCTTTATTTCGAGTTTATTGAGTTCTTTACTGGTTGGAAATAACACTTGAAAGACATAAATTAGTAGAGTTGTACATCCTCCGACGAACTGGGCTGTTTCTTCTCGGAGCCAAACAAACTAAAGTCGTCGTCGATAGAGAAGAAATCGCTTTTGTCGGTAACAAAGAAGTTCTCGTCTGTTGATGCCGATGACTCCATTGTCGTTTCCGAAGCAAAGTGTGGAATCTCGTCGACCTTATTTTTTATAATAAACTTCGGGCGGATATCTTCAGACTCTTTCTCGCTTCTGTCAGCAATTCTACGAGCTGTTAGTGGTGCCCCAAACTCATCAGTTTTGCCAAGTGGTTTGACTCTCGATTGTAAAGTCTCGTGAGCCATTACGGAGGGTTTCCGAGGTTTTGTGTCATACCTTCTTTTGTTATTTCCTCTCTTGTTATACCCTTTTCTTCTTTCGATTAATTCTTTTGGGATCAAGCTTGGGTCTGTAATAAATTCGCTTCTTTCATAGACCAAGTCTGATTGCTCTGGCGTGAAATAGTCGTCAAATGGTTTTGTTTCTTCAACCTTTTTGTTATTAATAACAAATTCTTCTTCTGTTGTTGCTTCAAAACCTTTTTTACTTTCTTCAAAGAAACTGTCGTCTTCTCTGTTGTCCATCTCCTCTGTTAATAAGTTCAGTTTACATCTTTTGTAAATTAGTCATTGATACTATTGTTTTAATTATATTTTTACTATACTATGTAATACACTATTTTGATCAATATGTTCTTTTTGTGAAATACTTGTATTAATATAAATAGTAAATTATACTAATAATGAATTTAGAGAAAGAGCCGGGACTTAGAGTATCTCACAACAACAATTGCAACATCTTTTCTTCTTTTTGGAGGGATCCGACCTATTAAGCTTATCATTGATCTCTTTACGCACCTCAACGATCTCTGTCATTTGTCTCTCAACGACTCGACTTAATACACCATACCCAATCAACATACAAATAGCAATGATCCACACAGGGAAGACTGCAAAGAATATGTAATTCTTCATTGTCCAATCTCCTAGGTTTAAAAACATGTATTTTATTGGAAGGTCTAATGTGATGAAATCGTCATAACACGAGTTAACTGTCTCATTCACATACACTTGAAGCGATACTTTGAACTGAACGGATTTGACGTACGGGTCTCTGTAATCAACTTTGAATACGACCATATGTTCACTCACTGATAACACATCACATTCTGTTTCATCTAATAACACTTTAACAACGTTGTCCAAGTGTGTTCCATACAAAACCACTTCAGTGTCTAGCTGAACAACACTCTGACTCACACTTTCTACTTCTGGCCAGTCTGTCACACCAGTCACTCCGCAAATATCTTTCGGATCTGCACATTCTAACAACCCACCAAACCCTCTCACATAAAGTCTGTCTTTGCACGTGTAGTACTTCCCATCGACACTCACTTTGTAATACGAATTGTTGAAACACGAGACGTTGTAACAGTGTGAATTGCTGATGCCAAACGGAATCGCCTTAATTAATGAACTTTCAAAACAAAGTGCATTTGGACCGTGTCCCTGTCCATGGTTGAGCATTTCCGTTCCAATGTAATAGTCCATAGTGAGTGGCGATACACTTTTGAAGCATGACCCACTTGATAATGAAGAAACAAAAATGCAATTATCTGCTATTTCATCATTTCCTCCAATGTTTGGACTTCCATAGTGTTGATACGAGCTATTCAAAGTCTCTTTAAACGTATTCCCATCACATACGCCAACACCCGATCGATCATTGGTACACCTCCTTACACCACTCATACAGCGATACCCATTTTGTTTCCTCCATTCCGAACAATTATACAAGAAAGAACACCCTTCATTCCTTCCCCAAGAGAATGCGTCGGCTTGGTCGTAATTCACTTTGTACACCAACATCGCTTCAAAGTACGCAAGTGTAAATTCACTCACCCGGGGATTGGTCGATGCTATCCCATTCATGATTTCTGATATGAATAACCGACGCTCCCAATGCGACCCAGCAGTCCCACTCCCTCCACCATCTTCGAGTGGAACGTATGACATGTTCGGACAATTGAAATGTTTTCGTGCGCGAGAAACAACGATCTCGTCAGTGATTACTCGAAGGTTTAAATCACCAACCTGCTTGTCGACTGCTAAGTCTCCATCAAACCCCATTGCATGCATACACTCATGGAACACAACACCAAGTTGGTCTCTGAAGTTGTCTTCCGACAATTTGAGTTGTTTTGTAACAACATTGACATACCCCAAAACAGGGCGCTGACGATTCACAAGGTAGTCCGAAGTCGAACTGCAACTTGCAGCATACGCCAACACGCCTGGAGTGGAGTATGGGTGTGACAGAACCATAATGTGAAAATCAGTATCACTTGGGATGGTATACGAACTCTCAAATTTGGCATCGCCACAGTACTTCCCAGCAGCGACTTGCTTCTTAAAGTCGATTTGATGCACTTGGAAGTAACTACTAATTGAGTCGTTGAGTGCTTTAAAGAGTCTCTATTTGTTAATGTGGAACTCATGCATATATAGAAGTGTCACATACCAACAAACAGATATATACTCGACCTTCTCGGGAGTCAACACATCGTCCGCCAAACATCTGTATATAGTTGGGTTAATTATACCCATTGAGATGGCTTGGTTTTCGTATAGACAAGGAGGTACCGCGGAATACGAGTAATCTGTGAGGGCAATCAAATCGTATGTGAAACTATCAGTAAGCTTTTGAATACCCAAATGTATCGAACAAGAACTTCGTTACATCAAATACAAACCGGATTGGATGCCACCCCCCATCTCCTTTTATCCCAGTTGAAGGGATAACTCCTTTGACCGTCTCTCTGTTGATTCGATTAAAAACACATTTATTTTCTACAGAAATAACCTCAGCAATCAACAGAAGTAATAGCATTATGTAATTTCCAGAAGATAAATGTTTTGTGAAGAGTCTCCACTCATCTATAATTCAATCACAATTTCACTTCTATTTTACTTAATAATAGTGCTGTTTTTCGGGTTCAGAGGAACAATCTGTTTACTTCATTCTTTCTGTGGTTGTATTTCTAATTTCTTGTATAGTAAAAATACTACTTGTGAATAGTAATTGGTAGTATTGTAGAAAAAGATTAAACTATTGTTTAATATTTTGATATAGTTATATAAAACACTATTATACAACTAATAAGTATAATAAAATACTTATAAAATATAGTATTTGATATTCAATTCAAATAACACTGAGTTATACAGAAATAGAAGTAGTAGTGTCTATCCGTCTCTCCATTGGAATCCACAGTCATAGTTCGCACACTTATAAAAGGTAGTCATCGGTTCATCAGCCGACCTGATCTGGATTTGCATGAAATAGGCCTGACCAAACCCGCACTTCTCGCAGTTGACTAAAAATGTTATTCAAAATGTTATTCCATACAAGATACAAACTGTCTGTTTTTTGGGCGTTTTTCCATTGTTCTTCTCCCAGAACTGCGTCTAGTTGTTTCTTCTTTAACACGGACTCGTAGACGATCTTTTTGTTGAACGTGAATTTGTATGGGCATGTACTGCACTTGAAGTACAACTCCGTGCCATCCTCTACGACCAACAAATTACCGCAGTTAGCACAAAAGAATGTCATTACTATACTTAGTTCTTTTTATTAAAAAAAATACAATACGAGAAACCCTACTTCTTTTCCAAAATTCAAAGAGAAAAGAGTTGTAATTTGCAAAATATGAAGACTCACGGTTGGGTCTTCTTTGAACTATACTAAAACTATACATGAACTATATAAATGTCTAGAGAGTAAAATGGATGTAAAACAAAACCAAGTAATTAACAACACCCTTCCTTCTTTTGTTCTGGGTTCGCTGGCTTTTGTTGGACTATTTGAATCACATCGTTCTCTTCTTTATTTTGTTCTGGTGTGTTTTGTGGGCCTTTTTCCTCAATGGTCTTCTCT
>NW_004191750.1:763257-774236 GCF_000330505.1 Entamoeba invadens IP1
TGAGTGTGATTGTAGATTTAATCTAGTTTATCGGTGGTTTTATTTATTATAATATTAATATTACTTCTATTGAATGATGGATCGTTGAACGAAATGATTGCAAAATTGAAGATACTATAATTTTGGTTTTTAGTATAGAATTATTTTAATAATTTGAGATGATTGTCTTTTAATTCATCTCGAATTGTAATGATTTTAAAATTGTAAAAAACAAAAAGTTAAAAAACATTTTTTTTATACCGAAAGTTATAAATTGAAAATAAATTTTTAAATTTAAAGTTTATTATTTTCAACAAAAATTAAAAAATTTTTTTTCAACAAATCTATAAAAAGTAATAGTTTAATTTTAAGTAATTTAATCTGTTAACTAATTATTTTCAATTATTAATGTTATTAGTTACTTTTAATTATATCAATAATTTTAACTATTTATTTCATATTTTGAATTAATATCAAATTATTTCAAAATAAAACAACTATAAAAAAACTTTAGTTTTAATATAATAATTAATGCTATTATTTAGTTATTCAAATGATAATTTTTCATATTGATATATTACTATAATATATAGTTTACAAACAATATGAAAAAGTAAATTAAACTCTTACCATTTATCGTACTTAAACAAAGGAACAAGCTTTTGGTATTGGAGCACAGACATAATATAAACCCCAGCATGTTCATATACGTCCGGCATTGAAGCCATTACTGGGTCTCCTGAAATACCATCCACTGCTTCACCGCAAGGAATGAAGTCTGGTCCCGTGTGGTCGATCATCCATTGAATTCTTTTAGGGACAAGTCCCGCATTTCCGTCGTATGAATCGATCAACAATTCTGCCCAAGCCATAAACATAGTGGTGACTCCCCAAGGGGGGCTTGCTTCTCCGACCTCTTTGCCTGCTGGATTGAACTTTGATTCGAAGAAGTATGGGTCGTTGTAATATCTAGCAATACCATAGTTCAGTTTTGTCAAGTCGCTTCTGATTTTGTTGAAGTGTTTCTTGATCCTCTCCTGGTTAGTCGCAATACCCGAAAAGACTATTGACGCGGTTGAAGAGTCAATCAAGACTTTTTGACTCTTTGTGTCACTCCAAAGACTTTGCACGTAATGACCAGCTTGTTCATTCCAGAAGCTGTTTTCAAACCCAGTCGACAATTCATTGGCTCGATTTCTAAGTTCGTTGGCTCTATTGGAGTCGCCATAGATCTTCTCTTCAATCATTGCTGCGCATAAGAGTCCATGGTGTCCCTGTGCTTGCGTGAATGTGTAATATTGTGTTGGTAATCCATATCCTCCCCACCCATCACTACTCTCTTCCCAAATCGAGTAGTCTGGTCTGATCAAGTTATTGTAGTCTTTTATCATCAAGAAGTTCTCAAGTGTCTTGATTCTGTTCTTCACATTGTTGTCCAACAACAATGTGTTCTTGCCAGTCATTTTGTAGTAATAGTAATACGCCGTTAAAGCAACACCGACAGCGTCGTACTGTGGTTCAACAAAGCCAATGACACTTCCAGTGTACCAATCGTAATTTGTGGGGAAGTACCCATCACTTCTCAATTCACAGGTCGAAAGCCACTTCAAGAATTTCTCTGCGCCGTCATACTCGCCCAAAGCAGTCATGATGATCGAAGAAAAGACGGCGTCTCTGCTCCACACCTTGTAATAATAGAGTGGATGGTATGACGCCAATAATGTGCCAAGTGTTGGATTTTGCGAGAACAAAACAGTGAACACCGAGGAGTACCACATCTTTTTCTCAGACTCATTTGCAAACGTGGGGAGTTTGTATTTTGCAAATTTGGCATCACTGAATGTCGTCAATTGACTCTTCCATGCGTCGTACGTCTTCGCTATAATTTCAGCACTTAAAGACTCTGCACCAGAGACACTGGTGGCAAGTGCTCTGAAGACGGTGACTCTGACAGTTGAACCGACTGGAACAGAAAGAGACTTTTGCATTGCCGCAATCATAGTCTGCGAGGCTTTGGAAGTCACTCCGTCTAATTTAGAGTTAGAGTTGAAGTAACTAATTGGGGTATATCCAGTGGCATCTCCCAATGAAAGAGACTGCACGTCATACATTCCCATAACAACAACTGTGTTCTTATATGCGTTGTCATTCTTATAGTCAAAATAAAGACTTTTGGTGGATGAAATAGACCCACCAGCAACGTTGTTATTGATTTTGCTTGAGTTTGTATAGTCGAGCAAATTGAACGTGACGGTTGAACTCCCAGAGTTTGTGATGTCATACGCTTCCATCAAAATTGGTCTGTTTGGTACCATGAAGTATCTCTTAACGACTTTCACCTTCGAGTTGAACGCGTTATTGTTGTAGTATTTGATTTCATGGGTATACTCTCCCGGGTAGTCGATTGTATTCTTCCCAACAAATTTGAATGGGTCACCATATTGTGTCGAGTCAATGTGGAAGACAAACCCATCGCCCTGAAGAAGGTTTTGTTCGTAGTTGTTTGTGGACCAACGCAACTGACACAACCCCGCGGGACGACTCCCCTTATAATTCAAGCTGTCTATGTTTGCACACCAGCCCATTGTCATGTCCTTGAAATTGGTAAGACCGTATGATGGGTTTGGTCTGAACGCGTAACCCAAACTCAAAAAGAGAAGAGTTAACATATAAAGAATTAAGATTTGGAAGGGTTAAATAGTGTCTATTGCTTTCGAAAGTCTTCTACATGTTGTAAGATGTAACAAAGATACTCGATGTGGGTCATTATAGTTTATTATAGTTTTGATATAATTTGTGTTTAGTTTTACTTTTCAAGCCAAGTGAAAGTTCTTTTGAAAGATAAATATAAAAAAAGCATATGTTTATGGTATTAATAATAATAAATTATTAATAAGACTTTAATAATAAATTTAGATTTATAATAAATAGTTAAAAGATAATAAAGTCAACAGAATGAATAAAATAACACAATTTATTGCAATGAACAGCTTTTCTCCTCTTCAAACCCAGTGAGCGATGGATCCAAAGTATCTTTAGGAAGCTTTGGACATCCAACAAAACACAAGTCTCCAAGGGACAGTACATTGTCTTGTGGGAATCTGATTTGAGACAAATTGTGACACTCAGCAAAGCATTGTTCCCCAACACACGTCACAGAAGATGGAAATTCGATCTCAGTGATTTTGTTGTTCTGAGTAAAACAGAATGATCCAATCACCTGGAGTGATTCCGGAAAAGCTGGTAATGCCAAATTCGAACAATTTGCAAAACAATATGAAGGAAGAGTTTTGAGTGTCGTTGGTAAATTGATTGACTCTAATGAGGTGCAATTAGAAAAACAGTCTGCAGAGAGCTTCAAAGCGTCGTTCGATATTTCCACGTGTTTCAATTTAGCGCAATTGTTAAAACAGAACGACCCAAGAGAAGATAAAGAAGATGAAAATGACACCGCCGAGAGGGAAGAACAGTCTTGAAATGTTTCATCGAGTAAGAGAGATACATTTGCCGGAATTTCTATCGACGACAATTTGGAGCATCCACGAAAACATGACTGTCCAATGTGATTTAAAGAATATGGAAGTTGTATACTCTTAAGTGACGCGCACGATGAAAAACAATAATCCGAAATTTGAACGACAATTCTTGGAATTTCTATGGAGGAAAGACTGACACATCCATCAAACAAACACTCTCCTAATGTAAGTAAATACGTTGGTAATGTCAATGAATGCAACGCCTCACAACATTGGAAACATCCGTCCCCAATGGACTGAATACCTTTTGGAATGTTGAGTGTTGAAAGACTTGCGCAGTCGTGGAAAGTGTAATTGCCAAA
Organism: Entamoeba invadens IP1; assembly: GCF_000330505.1. NCBI lineage: Eukaryota > Evosea > Mastigamoebida > Endamoebidae > Entamoeba > Entamoeba invadens. Next base: position 767,075 of record NW_004191750.1, read on the forward strand.
TGCAGTCACGCCACTATGAATTTCAATTGAAGTCATCTTGGAACACACACTGAACGCGTAATTCGGTAACGCAGTCACTTTTGGAGGGACTATGAAAGCCTCTATCTTTTCACAATTAGTGAAACAATATGCTCCAAATTGTGTAACTGTGTCTGGCAGTGCTATGTGTGACAAACTCACACACCCAAAGAAGCAAGAATACCCAATTGACCTTGTTTGTGGTGACAAAACAACAGAAGACATTCGTTTGCAGTTGGAAAAGCACGCATAAGGCAATTCAGTGATGTTTGAAGGAATTTGTATCGTCAATAACCGCGCACACTCATTAAAGCACTTGGGTCCAATGCACACCAAATCCTCTGGAAGAACGACTTTAGACAACCTCTCGCACTCTCCGAAACATGACGTTCCTATTTTCAGGACATTATGTGGGACGACTATGTACTTTAAGTCATAGTTCTTATTAAAACAGTAATCGCCAAGTACACAGACTTTACTGAGAATGGTTAACTCCTCTGTGTGCACTGGAAGATATTCTTTTGTTTTGTTGATTTTAATTTGCGAGTGTTCAATGTCCACACCACAGAGTACTTCACACCCAAACAACAAACGATAGTAATAAATCTGGTACTGTCCATGGAATGTCACCTGTTTCAAATTCTTTGTGTCGTGTAAACAGTAATCACCGACACTTGTCAAAGCTTTTGGAAACCGTATTTTTACAAGTTTGGAGCAATGCGAGAAACACTGGTCTCCGATGTTGCTCACACTCCTTGGAAATCGGTAGAACGCAAAGCTCAAACTATTTTTAAAGCACTGACTGTCTACTCTTTTTATGTGGTGAGGTATCGAGTCACCGTATCTCAGTTTGTCGTCTTGTGAATAGTACACAGACTTTGCCTCGATGTTCTGAGTTTTCAGTTCAAGACTTTCTGCAAAGTCGACTTCATACCAACAAATTCGTTTAATAATTTTGCGATCATTTTTAAACACATCTTGGGACTTTGAATAGAGGTGAAGTGTCTCAAGTTTTGGGAAATAGTGTTTGGTCATTCGAGTTAAAGGAATTGGGTTGAAATGAAACTTTGCCATCGTGTCTTTGTACTTCGAACAGACACGTTCAATGATGATGAAGTCTTTTAATGTGGTGAAATACTTCGACACTATCATCATGCTATACCCATCAATTCTCCCTTTCATTCTGCTTCAAAGATTAACGGACATCTCAAGTGGGGTAAGGTTAGATAAAGAAAACAATTATTGTATGTATTGAGCCCGATAGACAGATGTCGTTTGACCTGTTTTTTTCAGAATCATTTCGAGAGTAAAATAAACAAAGAACAAATCAAATACGTATTTACTATAATTTACTATAATAATTATAGATTTAACTACCGGTTTTAGAGAACAAATAGTAAAATGTATTTCATTTTCTTATTGAATATACATTTATATATATATAAGTTTTTTGATAAACAAAAAACGATATATCATTGTTTGATAAGAACGAAGACATTGATGTTTTTTAATTTCAGCACAAAATAAAAACTGGAATTGATAAAGGAAAAAACAAATACATAATTTTGAGTCGAAATTTAAGGTGAATTAAATTTCTATTTGACAAAAACTTTTATAAGACTTACTACTTCTTAATAACAGTTATAATACCACTTGTTTAAGCGACATGCAATTAAGTATTGAATACTAGTTGTGTGTGAAACAATTGGTTATAATTACTGTTGCAGTAATATAAATCTTTTGAAATTAATTCTCTTTAAATAATATCAAATTGTTTTTATATTTAAACCATGGACAATAAAAAAAGAAGAAGAGAACAGATGGAATTAACTGTCAAAACTTTAAATCCAATTTTTTTGAAATTATATAAGTAGATCGTATCTACTCAAATGATTTCATTCTTTTTGTTATCAATCACAAATAACACATTCATTGATACAAAAATGTTTGTAATATGTTTACAATGTTTAATGCATAATAGAACATTAAAATTGTGTATAAATAAACAACAACCTGTATCATATTTCGATTTAAACTGATAATTTAAAAACAAGTACCACGTCTTAAAACGTTGCAATAATTGAAAATATATTCATTATAATAACCCGAAATATCCCATACATAGAATAGAAATATACTTCACAAAATTATACAATCAAACCCTTTTTGAATCTTGACAAAGAACTAATAATAAGGAAATGAGTAAACTTCTTGCACCAACACAACAAGGCCATGAAACCATGGAAAAGTTGAACAAAGGAAGCTACGAGTGTGTTGTCTGTATGGCTCCCATTCGACGTTTCAACAAGATTTGGTACTGCCAAAAATGCTTCACTGCTATTCATAGCACTTGTATGGCAGCTTACGCAGCTGGGAAGCCGACTTGGCTCTGCCCAGTTTGCAGAACAGAGTATGACAAACCGCCCAAAGCAACTTGTTTCTGTGGAAAACACGTTGACGGGAGTAAATATGAAGCGGCGCATTGTTGTGGTGAAATATGTGGGAAACTGCGAGTAGGGACTTCATGTCCACATCCATGTACCCACAAGTGTCATGCTGGTCCATGTGGTTTGTCCATTACTTTAATAGTAAAATAACTCATGAACAGGTCCGTGCACTGCTGGAGGGAAAACAGTGAAGTGTTATTGTGGGAGAAAAGACGTTCATTTAGGCTGTGGAGAAGAAGAAGAGGGGCGGTCGTGTGGACAGATGTGTCTGAAACCGATGAAGTGTGGACATGCGTGCATAACTATATGTCACAAGGGGGAGTGTCCAAAGTGTGCGGTTCAAGTTGAGAGGTCGTGTTACTGTGGTGCGGAGAAGTCCAAATTTTCATGTGGGGATGTTCCACCTGAATCTGCTGGTGGCGTATATTCATGCAAACATGTTTGTGGGAAGGTATTGAGTTGTGGTAAACATCACTGCACTAAAATGTGCCATGAAGGGCCATGCGAAGAGTGCCCAACACCACTTACAATTCAAGTGTGTGCCTGTGGCCGTACCAAATTTGATAGAAAGGAGTGTACAGATCCGATAGACACATGTGAGCACATTTGTGGGAAGACAATGAAATGTGGACATGTCTGTCAACATAAATGTCACTTTGGACCCTGTGTCTGTGATGTCAAAATGACGAAGAGATGTCGATGTGGATGTCAAGAAGTAGAAGTGAAGTGTGGTGATGCAAGTGAAGTATTGTGTGATACTATCTGTGGTGACTTATTGAGTTGTGGAATTCATAAATGTGACAGAAAATGTTGTTTGGCACATGGTAAAGGGAACAGTGACTTACATAAATGCTTCAATTACTGCGGAAAAGAACTTCCGTGTGGACATAAGTGCACACAGATTTGCCATGGCAACAAGAAATGCCCTCCATGCACTCACATGTTACTCACTCCATTAACATGTAGGTGTGGAAAGACACAAATCCAACCACCAGTCCCTTGTGGTACTGCGCCACCTCAATGCAATCGTCCATGCCAAATCAAACCGGCATGCGGCCATGTGTTGCCCGCACACAACTGTCACTTTGGCCCATGTCCACGTTGTGTTGAAATTGTCGAGAAACCCTGTTTCTGTGGAAAGGGTTCAGTGAAAATACCATGCTACATCGAGAGTGGGTCTTGTGGGAATGTCTGTGGTAAGCCGATTGGATGTGGACAACACAAATGTCAGAGAGTCTGCCATGAAGGACCGTGCACGCCAGATGGGAAGTGTCCCTACCTCTGTGGAAAGAAGAAAGGGTATTGCACCCACTTCTGTAATGCGAAGTGTCACGGAGATAGTAAATGTCCCCATGATCCATGTGACCAAATAGTCGAGTGTGTATGTCGATGTGGACATCGAAAGGTGCAGGTAGTGTGTGGAGCGACACCGGAGAAGCCTTGGGAGAAAAAGACGATTGACTGCAACTTGGATTGTTTGAAGGAACATGTGAGACAAGAGAAGGTAGGTGTCAACACGAAGAGAGTCGAGTACCCGATGTGGTTCTTGTGTTTGTATGATGCAGCGGGAAAGGCAGCAAAGACACTTGAGACGAATATGATAGACTTCATTAACAACACTGATTTGAAAACACAGACGATGAATAACATGAATCAACTCATGATGTTGGTTTTCTCCTATTTGTGCTCATACTACCAACTTAACATTGTCCCCGTGCAAGTGAAGAAAGCAATGCGATATGCTATGGAGAAACAAGCGTTAAATGCAGTCCTTTGCTCACCACCTGCTTTTGAAGAAGTTAATAAGAAAAGAAACGACTTCCATCCCAAAGGGTATGATATGGTGATCAACGTTATTGTGTATGATACTGACTATGAAGATCAGACGATGATGATCCACATCACTTCGATCACTGAAAATGCATATGATAAGGTTCAACGATTATTAAAGAAGATTCAGTACAATTGCCGAATTGAAAATGTTAACAAGAACAATGCGATCCTGTTCTTTAAGGAAATGCAGACGCTCGAATTTGTACTGAAAAGCTTGAAGAACATGAAAGGATTTGTTGTGCGAGACGATTTGATTGTCGAAACTAAAGAAGTTATTGTGTTGAAAAACAAAGACAATTCGTGGACTGATGTGGCTCTCCGTATCATCTATGGAATGATCAACGATGCACTTGAAGGAAATACGGAGAATGTTAGAAAGGTCATGATGCACATCCCCGCGTATTCTAAAGACGTGCTGACGAATTATACAACAGTGTATAAGAGCTTGATTTCACAGAGTCAACCCGTCTTGGCACTTGACGTTGCGATACCGAAGCATTTCTATTTGAACGAAATCTACGTCTCATTCAGCTTGACCAAAACTATCATCAACCAAAATGTTGGACTCCACAAAAACGTATTGACCTTTGATATTGTGCTGTACATTGGCGTCTCTGAGGAGAAGCGAGTCAAAGTGAATTGGAAAAAGCAGGTCTTTGAAGAAGGAAAGAAATTCGTGTTTGAGGCATGGATCAACAAACCCGAGGAAATTGAACTCTTGAAAGGAAAGAAACTCTCTGTGTGGACTGAATTTGAACACAAAGAAGTTATTGGGAATAAGGCGGGGTCACAGATCTACATAGAAGCACGATTCCTTCCGGTCCAACATAAAGTTGTTCATGTCAAAAAGCCTGTCGATTTCCAAAAGAAATTGGAAAGGAAGTTAGTAAACAAGTTGGTTGAAGAGAAGAGTGAAGAAAAGAAAGTCGAGCAACAAGAAGTGAAAGAGGTGAAGGAAGTCAAAGAGGAGAAAGTTGAGGAGAAGCCTACTGAAGAGAAATGATCTAAATTTTTTTAATTTACTTTGTTCTTTCTTTTTTTATACAACCATATCGGCAATAGATTCAGTAATTAAGAACTTATTCGAGTTTTACTAAAACTGTTTTAGATACAAATGAATTGTAGTTTTAATATGGCACAATGCAATTTATTATAAAAGAACTATATATAACTAAAGATACTTTGTTGTATTAATGAAAGCTACTTTGAATTAATTTACGTTGTCTTTTTGTAATGTGGAATATCCATATTATTAAATGTGTCACCGGTTAACATGTGAATAATGACAAAAACGAGTTTTTATTACTTAATTATTAGACCAATAAAAACACACAATGTTTTGGGTATCTTTTTTATTCACCCATTAATTATAATAGGGTTAAACTTTATAATGATTAGTGGGACTTATAATCGTGTTTTAAATAGTAATTATTAGTTTGGACTTCAAAATATTGTAACAGCCTTTTTCGAAAACAACAAGAAAGGCAATTCGTTTTTTTCCAGTTTTAATTTCGAACTAAATTATTTAAAAAAAGAAACTACCGTTATTTGTTACAAAAGAATTCTTTTTTATTTTTGGAAAGGTTTTTAAAGAACATAAAATCATCAAATAATTTCAATGATGCTTTTCGATCTTTTTTTGATTGATTTTATTAGCAAAATATCCAATGAGGTATTTATTTGCTTTTACTGTCCTTTTATTTTTATTCCCGTATGTTTAAGTATTTTGATACTAAATATGATAAATTTCACTTAACGAACAAAGCTATTAATTAAAAGTGCACTTATAAAGAAATGGAAAAATGTTGTGGCCGTCGTTTAAATGTGCCGTTTTTATTCCATAAACTTATTTTTTATACTAACGAGAAACTTAGTGCCTGTCTCCTTTAAAATATCTTTAAAATATAGTAATAATATATATCAATTAACTATCAAGGAGTTGGGGTGCTAAAACAGAAGACAACCCAACTTTTCTTATCCAAAAAACCGCGAAACCCTTTTTCAAACTGTTATTCCATAAAACGGCTCATGTTAAGTCTGCTCTTTTTTGCGATAACAGTGTTTTCCTCGGAGTCGGGGGAGTACTGTGACTTCAATTGTTTTGTGAAGGCATTGACCTTTACACTCGACTTCAATGGAAGTTTTTCGTTCCAAGGATATAACATCCCTTCTTTAACTTTCCACGACTTTGTCATTCAAAACATCACAGGAAGCGTTAATAATGAAACAGCCCCCGATATGTTAATATCCAACATTACACTTGCAACACTTTCTGGAAATGGACCAATTATCTCAGAAAGCTCTGAGAAGGAAATAGGGTATCTTGAGTTGGACATGAAAGAGGTACACTTGGACTTTGCAACACAGTTTGAGACTTACAATTACCTTGGGTATAACCTTATTGGAAGTGTAGATCCGTCCATTGCAGCTGACTTAAATACAGACGCTGCGACTCTCAAGATGGTTTGCACTGATTGTTCGAGTAAAGACAAAATAGCGTTTGCAACGATAAACGCCGCTTTTGGGAAGATGTTAGGTTTCATCCAAATTCTATTGGATACAAACATGTACAAGTTAGAGGCTTTGATGAAAGAAGATATAGACGCCATGTTAGACAATATTAACTCAAATTACACTGAAAAATTTATTAATAGCACCGAGCTACTCCACTTCCCTATTGACATCGCAACGCCTCTGAATATCACAGAGAGCTCTTTGATTGATTTGATCGCATGTGCGTCAAATGGCCTTGCCGGTGGGAATGAGACCGAGCCTGGAATAAATGACATCTTCAATAAGATGACCAATTACAGTGGGGACTTCTTAGTTGGGTCCACTCAAGACACCCTTCCCAAATTATCAAA
>NW_004191749.1:0-1821 GCF_000330505.1 Entamoeba invadens IP1
AAATCCAACGGTCGTTTTCATCGCGAGTAACACCCCTTTGGGGAAACTGCCGTACTCACACTCCTTCTCCTCAAACTCAAACGTGTTTATCGCAGATATCTCCTTTTCTCTCCCAAATCCGTTTCTTCCAAACTCTTCAAACTCCTCGAGGAGAACCTTTTGGAATTCATCAAATTTGTTTCCATTGGCGTTCTTCGCAAATATCACAAAGTATGGATTTTTAAGATCGGAGTCGTAGCTGATAACTATCGACTTTGCAATACCCAGCTCAGTCAGTTTCTCAACAAACTTATTTCCTTCCTTTGCTTCGACGATCTTTTGTATCGAGTCGAGTGCAAAACTCGTCTCATAGTCGACCTCCCCCAGTTTCCAAGCGCAAACAAACGTGTCATTGTTTTCCACGTCGTCTTCTTCTCCGATTGGGTATTCCAAATAGAGACACTCTCTTTTTGAAGTTGGTTCTCCCACTATGATATGTGGTGTGCTTTCTCCACATGCTCTCTTTTCTGTGACACCAATTAGAGTAAAGTAATGGTCGAGTATCTCAAATTCTTCAACAAGAACACATTCAGGGGAATATAAAACTGTCACGGAATTCGAAGGAGTGTAATGCTTGTAATAAAAATCTTGCAACTCAGCGTATGAAAGTGTCTCTATTGCTGAAGGAACACCACCAGAGACGTTATAGTATGTCCCAGTGTATAACTCGCGACAGATGGCACGCGTACAAATGGTGTTTGGATCCGTCTCAGAGTTTTTCATCTCGTTGAGGACAACACCGTTAGTGGTCAAGTGATGTTTGTCATTGGATGTTGTGTGTGTTTCAGCACTATGTGGTTCTGTACAATTCCCACAACACTCATGTGGAGCGTGACAGTGTCCACTCTCATTTTGTTCTTCAGCAACTTCTTCCCATCTCCAGCCTTCTTGTAAGAATGGGAATTTGTCCTTTCTCACTCGTGGGAGGAACACGGCGTCCAAATAAATTTTCATCAAATTTTCGTAGTCAACTTTGTTCATAGAAGAAAGGGGGTACATCGTCCAGTCAGGGGCAGTGAATGCATTCAAAAAATTTTGGTAACTCACTCGCAACAGATCAGCAAAAGGCTCTTTGGTGGTGTAATTGTCACTGCCACATAGTACAGAGTGTTCAATGATATGAGTGATGCCTTTGTCGTTGATTGCTGGTGTACGGAAAGATATAGAAAAGGTCATGTTTGGATCAGACGAGATAAATTTAACAACTGTCGCCTTTGTTGCGATGTGTTGATAAACTCTGGCATCCATATTAAAGTCTTTCAATATTTCGGAATATACCAATGCAAACTTGTCCATCAGCTTTTATTAACTAGTTTGAAGTTTTAAATTTTGGTTTTAAGACTTTTTTAATAACAAAAATAGATTCTGAAATTTTGTTATTGTTTGACAAATTTTTATCTCTTTTTTCATTTTTCAATTTTTAAAATATTTTAAATCTGTTTTTAATAATTAGTAGATTATAGTTTCTAATTAATTATAAATAGTTTTATTCAAAAAAAAAATTAATTAATTGGGTATAATTATAAATATTAAAAAAACTATAAAGTCTGACAGACTTTGTCTATCCATAAACTTTATTTATATCCAAAAATATGTTATAATTTTTGTTATTCAGTTTTGTAATTAAATTTGATTTGTTTATTATAAATTTTGATTTTTTCAATCGAACTTGGACAGTTTGATCAATTTTTTTTTTGCAAACAAAACATGTAATAACAGTGAAAACAAAGCTGTTGTTACTAAACAACGTTTGGGTGAACTATATTATTTTATATAAAGTTA
>NW_004191748.1:0-1383 GCF_000330505.1 Entamoeba invadens IP1
AAATCAAGAGTGAGTTTGTCGATAATAAGAAGCTGTTTACAACATGTTAAACACACCATTTGAATGTTTAGTGTCTGATCCTTGCTATTTATCAAAGAATAAGTCGATGTTTGATTAATTATTTTTGATAAAATAATAAACTAATAAATGTACATAATAAATATTATTAATAATTATAGCATATAATAGTATAATATAACATACATCTTAAGTAAAAACATTTTTTTTAAAAATAATGTTATTTTATTAAAATGCTTTCAATAAAAATTTAAATCAACATTTATTGTCATTATAATTTCAAATAAATCTCGATAAACAATTGAAATTTAATATTTTATTATATTAAAATATTAATTGTATTAATCAAAAACATTGTTTTGTTTCGATTTACATTTTAAATAAGGTAAAATTTACATAAAAATAAGAATGTATTGAAAAGTCAACAGATTTAAAAAATCGAATTTTGGACTATAAAAGAAAAAATTTTGAACTCAAAACAGTCATTCATTGCAATATTTATAATACACAGGAGAGATTATGGTAAAATATATATAATATAATGTTTGCGAGAGCGAGATAATTTAATTTGCCACGGTCGTTGACAACTTTTTGTGTAATGTGTGAACAAAATGTTTGAATGTGTGTTATATGATAAATAAGAAAACGCAATTCTCTTCCGAAATAATATATTTTATTCACAAAAAAATATAAATGATTTGTTTTTATTCATTAATTGTTTTTTGGTTTCATTGGTTTTTTATTAATTTCTAAAATTGCAAAACAACAAAAACAAAAATAGAAATTAACATGTTCTATACTTCCCAAAACTGCAGAGCAGGGTTTTTCTTTTCCAAAATACATGTAAATAATGTTTTTTCCTTTAAAAGTTTCTAATAAATTCCCCAACTAGTTTATGGATCTCAACCAGTTTATAGACCCCCTATATAAGGTAAAGTAGTTTCCCAAATAAGGAGATACCAATGTTTCAACTATTTTAGTTGTTACATTTTCCTCACTTTCACCATACTTGCCTAAAAACCGTTTGGCGTTTACTATCATACCAGTAACATTATCGACCATAAGCCATAGTTTTATGACATATTTGCCAGGTTTCGATGGCATGTATTGTCTAAACTTTCAATTTCCATAGTAATTAACCAACTGTTCATCTATACATATACTTCCTGATATTTGTTTGTTATTGTAACCGTTGCCAATAGATTTTAAAAAGAAGTTGAATATGTCTCTGAATTTGTCAAATCCCGTTTTATCTTCAAGCATAACTATTTCTTTAAGAGCAACTGTTTATGAACTCTTTAATTCATTTTCAGTTTTATCCAAGTTGAATTTTTTGTTTCTTGTATGTCTTTGCTTCATTCTTTT
>NW_004191748.1:1483-3985 GCF_000330505.1 Entamoeba invadens IP1
TTTATAGAATATGTTTGAAAATGGCCAAACTTTTAAGATAAAACGTGATCTCATTAGAGCACTAAAAACAAACAAAAACCGATAAAGTCGAGGTTTTATCATTATGATTGGGACTGGTACTATATTTCCCGAAAATTGAGAATAACCACAACTTGATTACTTTTTAAACGATTTCAACATAAAAACCTATAACATAATGATAAAAATCGCATTTTATAACAGTAAACTATAATTAAATTTGATATTTAATCACAAAGACGTTACTGTGATTAATAACTTTACTAATTGTTATAAACAATAACGATGGACTTTTACTACAAATTAACAACATTATTAAAATGTTATTGACTTAAGTAATGTTGATCAAATCACTGAGATAATGTTCTATTACTATAATTTATATACATAATATATTATTTTTGAAATAAAACAAAAAATATGTTATTTTTTAAATAATTATCATTATAATTTAGTTTTTAGTGTTGATTTGAGCACAATAAAGAATTATAAAGTTTTTTTATTTAAATACTTTAAAAAATAAATATTTTTTCTGTTTAATTAAAAACTTTAATTGACATTTAACAAACAGCGTTTTCAATTATTCACATTTTAACAATTAAAATAAAATAACATTTATACAATAATGTCAATAGAAATGTCATTATTAAATTTATTTTCCATTTCTATAGTAGTTGTCTAATGATTAAATGTGTTGATTAACTTTTAAACTGTGGGAAAATTTATTATAATATTTTATGTGCATGTATGCTTTAGCCACACGTTAAAAACAAAATTGTTTTAAACTGTGATATTATTTTGATTTCGAAAAAAGTCCAAATAGGATATAGGCTACTTTTGAATTTAAACACAACACCTTAAACAATACCATTAATTATTAAACCAAGTTTTAAAGTATATAAATGTTTACTACAATTTTTATTTCTAACTTATTGTTTTTATACATGTATACAAAATATATGAAAATAAATTTACTCAGCGTCAAAGTTTAAAAAACTTTAATTAAAAAATAACGAACAAATTATTTGTTTAATGTAATAAACAATCGAGATTTATTAAACATTTTATGTTTGTTATTTAACTATTTTATAACACACAAAATCAAATTGTAACTACACCAATATTGTTTTTACACTTTTTTAATAATATAAAAAAGTGTAGTTAACACGATCCTTAATTATAAACATGAAAATCAATAATACGTTTTAATCTTAATAGTTTGAATAACGAATAAGTGTAAACACTTAAATAATAATTATAGCAAAAAATATAAATTCACAAGAAAAAATAATAAACTGCATTATTATTTATACATTATAGCTTAAACATGTGTAATACATGTGCTTTAAACAATAATTATAACGATATCCAAATAAACAATTATTAACAACGATTGTATTGTGATGGTTTATATGGTGTAAATTTTACAACAAAAAAAACAAACACAGTTAAATTAAATAATTTGAAACAGATAATAATACAAATTTTTAAATTATACCAAAATCTATTAATTCAACATTACTTTTTTGTTTACTTTATTTTTTGATTGATATTTTTTATATGAGCAAAACAAGTTTTTTGTTTTTATTAAAAAAACAAAAAAAACATTTTTATATTTAAAAATAAATGTGTTATATTTCCGCTATCCAGCAATCTTTTGCAATCCAGTCATACGTCTTAAAAATAATTTGTAAGATATTTTTAAAATATCATTAATTGATCAATACAGTATAACTGACCAAAAGTGGGAGCAAACTTCGTAGCTTTTGCATTTTTTAAAAACTCATTCTTTTTTCAAGCTTTTTTTGCTTAAAAGTGCATTTCCCTTTACCAACTTATTTTTCTTTAAGTAAATAATTTAAAATTGGAGGTGTTTTTGTAAAATAATAAATGTTACAAAAAATATAATAAATCTTTCACTTTTTGATTATTATTTTGTTCAAAATGTTGAATTTAAAAATAAAACCTTAAGAGAAAATAAAAAATTATATTTATCTTTACAAATTAATAAGTTTGTTATTAAAATAATATAATAAAATTTATAAATATTTTTGTTTCAAAAAAGTGTTAAGTTATTTTATATTACATATCAATTAATCATATATCAATTAAAATATATATTGAAAATAAATATATTATATTTTCATTTAATTAAGTTAACAACAAAGTTAATTTTAATTTGTCTTGTAATTATTTTAATAATAATAATAATATTTATATTAATTTTGTGTTAAATATAATTAAACAAACATAATTAAAAAGTGAAATAAATTTAAAAAATATTTATTTTCAAAAAACAAATTAACAATAATAATTAAACATTCAGAATTAATAAAAAATAACAAATTAAAATAAAGTAATTACAATTAAAACGATTATTTTAATTATAATCATTCGTTGTGTTAATAATCATCACAAATAATTATTCAAATAATTAAATATATTATTAGATGTATATCTATTTCAAACATAAAATAAAAAAAT
>NW_004191748.1:4085-11247 GCF_000330505.1 Entamoeba invadens IP1
TCTTATTAAATTATTACCATTGATTAGTTCAATATCATTCTTTGGTAATTCTCCGAACATTTCACCGAGGATATTGTTCACTTCATTCTCGTCAATACAATGTTCAACTTCTTCAATTTCTTCAGAAGTGGTTTCAACAACATCTTCACTATTAATTTCGATTTTGTTTTCATCATCATCCATTGAATTATTTGTACTGTTAACCAAATAATCTGGCAAATTGAACACTTTTTCAAAACATCAACAAATTGTCTGATATCTTCAGAAGATGAAATCGTGTTGAATCTGATAGCAAAAAATTGAATAACAGTTTGTAATAAACACTGTAAAAAATCCAAGTCAATTTCAGTGTTTGGGGTGTTACAATTCGAGTCATTACCCAAGAAATACAAATCTGAATAATCATTTTTTCGAACGTCATTCAAAACATTGATCAGATACATTCGAAATAATTGAACTCGCTCCCAAAAAAACAAATATAAATGATTTTTTTCTTGGAATACAATGCAAAAACTTTTCACAAGATACAGAAAATCATGCAAAGCTTTGAAATTCATAAGTGTTTTATCTTTATCCAATTCAAATGTTTCTATTATTGGGTAAAGATTTGTTTTTTAACAAAGATCTTTTTTGTGTATGCAATCATATCATTATGTGCTTTTGGTTGTTGTTGATACAACAAAATCAGACCATAATTTTCTTCGATATTTCTGATATTTTTTACAATCTCAAGCCATCGAGTTTTTGATGCCACACCAAGTGGAGGAGTTTCATACTCTCTAAACAAATAAAATCTTTTCAGAGTATCACTTTGACAGAAATAAGTAACAAAAGCAGTCATAATTGCAGTCTGATCTATTCGGTTGCTATCTTCGGCGATTAAATTTACTCTGTGTCCAAAACAACTAACACTTTTTAAAGTTCGAGACACTATGCTTCCTTCAATTGTTTTGAGTTTTGCTTTTTTGACCAGATTGTAAAATTCAACAAATAGACCAACGTTTTTAGATGTATTAGAACTTGTTGAATCGAACACCAAAGAAATGATCAAGTGAATTAGAAATTCTATATTCAGTAATCTTGTGAATAACCAATTGGCCATTGCTACTCCACTTTTTGAATGATTGTATTTTTCTAGGAAAAGTGGACAACATTTAATCACCTCACCAGTTGAATAACGCAGTAAAACACCCATAATATCTTGACTTTTTTAGACAAAGAATCAATTTCAATCGTTGCGCATATTCATTTCTGACTTCTTTGAGATCTCTTTCTCTGCGCATTTCGTTGTATTCATTCATTATTTTACGAACAGTAGAAGGACTTATTGACACCTTTTCGAAATTTTCGGGATTTATACAAAAAACCAATCTTCGATAATACTTATGAACATCTGCAACTCCGTTCATTTGAGACTTTGAATAATTCAAATCAATGAAAGTCGATGAAATCATAAAGGTTAATAACATCTTTTTCAATACATGGAGTGATGATTTTTTTGGTTTGTTTTTTCCTTTTGCTGTTCTTCTTTCGTCTCTTAATTTTTCCATTATTTCATATTTTTTAAACAAATAATCACACAAAACCAAAAGGCGTTGTTTTGATGTACTTCCACTCTCTGCAACAAACTATCTAATGTTGAAAAATAACAACTTTTTGTCCCATTTGTTTAAACTTTTCTTTGTGATTTCATTGAAGAAGTTGTTGTTGAATATGTCGATTTTATTTTTTATCGTTTTTTCATCTTCTCTTTCCTCCTTTTCATCATTTTCATTTTGATTAATATAATCATTATTTGTATCTTCAAATTCGCTATCACTTTCTTCGTCTGAGTTTTGTTCTAATGACATATTTTCAGTGTCAGATGAAAAAGTTTGATTATCGTTGAAGTTGTTATAATCACTTTGTTGTAGTAAAGTATTTGTGGTTGAATTTTTTTTCAATAGTTTTATTGGATGGTGTTTGTACTTGTTCTTGTACACTTTGTATGACTGATTGTCCAAATATAACACTTTTGTTTTGGATCTGGTGTTCTTGTATTGCTTGATTTCTGAGAAGACTGGGAATTTCGAAAGTAAATGGCAAATCTGGAACAGTAACGAAAGCAGGAGTGGTTAAGTTCCCACTCTTCTCCACTGCGTCATGCGGTCGGATACCCTTTAGATTTTCATTACTTTCTATTCCTCCACTCCTCTGTGACTCTTCTTCTTCTTCATTTTCTAACATCATCGTAGTTCTTCCAAATGTGTTACTGACATTGTTCTCAACACTGAAAAATGATGGAAGACATTGAACAGGAACAAAAGCAGAAGGTATTGCGTTTTGTATATTTGCATCTTCCATTTGCATTGATTGTTCACTTTGTTCAAATGTGCCATTTTTACTTGTTATTGTAAACGTATCAATAACTGTTGTTGTGTTTCTTCTTGGGCTTTTGGGGGGGGGGGAGGTGGTGGGTGGTTTTTAAGTTTCAATTTTTTAACCAACTCATCTTTGTCTAATATACAACTAATTTTAACAAACGAATTTTGAACTGTTGTTTTATTTCCAGTAATTAAAAAAAATTGAATATTTTTTTGTAATTAAATCCAAATTGGGATCATTATCGGCCAAATTTTCGGGAAATTTAAAGCTATGGGTCGAATAATGGCGGTATAGCGAACCGGGTGCATACCATTTATTGTGGGTAAAACAATAAAACTTTGTTTCAAAACCATTTTCTTTTGCTTTTAAAAAACCCCTTAAAAACCAAAATTCACAAAATTCAAATTTAACTTTGTTGTGTATAAGTTCCATTTTTTGTTTTTTGAGTTCTATTTTTCAATTATTTTTAGGTTTTTTATGATTGTTTGTTATAGAAATTTAAATAATCTATTAATATACTACATATGCTATATTTACTATAATTTAACTATAAAAATTATATAAAAGCATTAAATATTTTTATAATAGTTGTAATAAAAAACTTTAATAATACATAAAATTCGTTAAGCTTTGACAATACAAGGTGAAAAAATATCGAGACATAGAATAGCAGCTAGAACCATAGCTGATAAGTGAGCCACTTGAATAAACCGATTAAGGCTTAAAGGACTTAGCCGATACAATGGAAAGCCTCATAATAAATACAAAGGACAAAGTCCACGACAACATGAATAGACTGTCTGACGCTGCTAAAGCCGCTTTACATTTTGATGACATGTCGGATATTATTAGTATGGACGCGATCTTAGGTAAAATAAAAGACAACCTGACGTTGATACAAACAACAATTTACAGTCTAAATTCTATAATGTTGCCGATATGATTGAACAAAAACAGTAAAAGAGTCTTGAGTTTTATTTAAACACGACTTTAAGAATTCAACAAGTTGCAGAATTAGATGTTCTGATGATTTGTAGAGATAATAACTTTAAGAAGATTGTTAAGAACGCAACAAATACACATATTCTTCACATTTTTGGATGTGTTAAATCAGGCAGACAAAAAAGTATCCGCTTTGATGTTATTCATATTCGAATTTTTAAGCTAAGACTGGTTTAATTTTATTTTTTACTATTTTATATGAATTGTCATAAAACATATTTTTTTTAATAATTTTGTTATTATTGAACATCAATTCCCAAAAACGCATTTTGTATACGTTTTAAGTGTTTAAAATTTACATTTTTGGTTATAAAAATTCTTTTATGCACTTAACATATTAATTATAATAAATATTAATTATTTTAACTATATCAAGTCAGAAATTTATTAAGTAAACTATATAATATATATTGAATTGTTAAACTTTATTCAATATGTATAATATTAAACAATACAAATATCATTAGAGAAATTTAATATGACCATCACCTGTTTGTCAAGAAACACATAATTAAATCTTTTGAATCATACTAATGTTAATATTAAAATAGAATAAAATCATTACCACAATGATAACTTACACAAATTCTATCAATATAATCTTTTTATTTTGTTATTTACTTTGGTACTTGAAAATTTCACTCTTCTTTACTAAGTATATACATGTATTTTAAATTCAACGTTTATAATCTCATTGAGTATACTATTGATAAGTATTTTTAAAAACCTTTTTTTAACTCGCCAACGTACCAAATTCCGTACAAACCAATACTGTTAAAAAAGCATTGTTCTTGTTTTTTTTAAAAAATTATATTATACAGTGTAGTTCAATTATAGTAAAATGGAAATGGAATAACGAGTTCAAATCGTAAACTAATAAACAAATAAATTGCGAAAAAATGAAAAAACAATATAAAATTTAATGACAAAAACGTAAAAAATGGCAAAATAAAAATACTGGTAAAATGCATTTATATTTATTCTTAAACAAACAAATATGTTTTTTATACACAAAACAAAAAAAAACAATTGGTTTTGAGTTAAAATGAAATACAAATTGCAAAAGTATAATGGATTCGTTTTATTGGTTATTATAGTTTACAACTATTTCGACTCTATCATTTTCACTGTAACATATAAGTGTGTTACTCATTGTTAATAACAACTACTGTTATCAATTTGCGTTATTCTCTGAACATAACCAATTTTATTTTTTTATTACGATTATTATAATTTATTTGTTTTGTCAAACAAGAAATGGCAATTTTCACGTTGGTTATGTGTACTTTTATCATTGTCTTTAGGTTTTATGAATAATTTTCTTAGAGTTGGCATATAATAGTCCATCTCGATAAGATTAACTATATTTTATTATAAACAACCACTTTTATTGGTTATTATTTGTATTTTTATATTATTAAAATTATAAAACTTTCGAGCAGGACACAAATTCAATTTAGATATTGAGACTCTTTTTTAAATTAAATACATAAATCGATTATTTATAAACAATAAGTTATTACCATGATCAATCTCAGTTGAATTTACATATTGACACTTTCACATAGAGATTGATTCAATTCATGGCTGGATTGAATGTGTTACAATTTTTTAAACATTTGCTGTGTTTTGTGGGTTTCTTTAATATATTTAAAAGACCAAATTTGTTGTTATAAATAAATTGTTTCAAAATGCTACATTTAAGTTATTTATTGTTGAATTGTGTTGTACTTATTAAATAATAAATCAAATGATTAATTTGATACCTTTTAAATTCGCTTTCTCTTAAACCAACTAAATCATCATTTCAATTTTAAAAACAAATATCAAGTGGTCGCAATTGACTGTTTATGGGGTAACACAACCACAACAACAAAACTATATTACGTATCCGAAACATTTATTTTATTAACGTAAATATCAAAAAATCAACTATTTTTTGAGGTTACAAAAATTTTTAATTATTTTTTTGTTTTTAATTAATGTTTTAGAAATGATACAAAATGTTTTTTCAACTTATAACAATAAATAATATTTTTTACTATAATTTGCTAAAGCCGACTTTTTCCACCAACTCTTTATTATTTTGGTTGTAATTTTTGTTCTGTTTTGCTTTCAATTATTTATATAAAAAATAAATGCACAAAACGATTTTTTAGTATAAAAAAAATATAAATAATTCCATTGTGATAATTGTAAATTATTTGTTTTTATTTTTTAGTAAAATCACCTAATAATATTTCAAAATTATTTAAACAGTTTTGGGAAAAATTTTTAAAACTGTTAAAAAAGCAGTATTGGGTTGTTGGCGAGTTAAAAACTATATTTTGTGACATAAATGGTTTTATTATCACAAAATATAGTTTTTATATATAATAATTTATAAATTTATATTTATTTATCGCATCATCAATTATTTAAATCGATTAAAAATAATATTAATAAACAACAATTTTACAATTAATAACAAATTATTTTTTTATTTGATAATATAAAAGTGAATTATAAAAACAATTCTTTAACTTTATTAACAATAAAAATTGAAAAAAGTCTTTTATCGCAACAAAACAAAGTAACTATAAAATTGTTGGATTAAAATAACACTTGTTAAATTTTGATATAAATATAATAATTAATCAATAAAATTTAACAATAATATAAAAACAATATTAATAACCAATAAAATAACTTTTTAATCAACTTTTTAAAACGATGTCTCAACCTTCTTCCGAGGCCCCTCAATCTAAAAAATATAAAAAAGGTTCCGAAAACATGAAAGTTTGAAAATGATTGGTCCGAAAATTCCCTTTAGTCAAAGGGCCGAACAATACCTAATTAATTGCCATATTATTTTTAAAGCTCTTCAAGATTTTGAGATAAAAATAAAAAGAATCTTTTCCCACTTTTAGAGAGCAAGTGCGGTTTTCATTAAACGATCTTTCTAATGTACAAATTAATGAGTTTAAAAGAACTAAAAATCAATTGGAGTAACATTTGAGTATTTTATCGGGATTTTTAAGATTTTAGTGTGAATTCCCAAATTCAAAAAATACAAAAAGAAGACAATAATGGAGAAATTTCGGAAAGGGGAAGAAAAAGACTATTTTCAAACAAAGAAGTACTATAATAGCAGAAGAAATGAAGGAAACCAAAAAAGCAAAACCAAAATAAATTTACTTTTAATGTTTAAAAATTTTGGCAAAACAATGGGAACAAGGCAACTAAATAAAGTCCTCAAAGTAATAACAGTAATTGAAACGAAAATAGCCCAAGTTGTGGAAACATAACGACCAGAGGTATTCCAAACTGCCATCCTGCAGTATTACTCAGAATTAAAAAGAGAATCGGATGAATGCAAATTTCATCTTGTTTTTAATATAGTAGAATCAACCCATTCGATGAATGGGTTGATTCAAGAACCCGAGTTGGCTACGTGTCAGTCGAATCAGGAGAAGAATTTTTAACGAAGTCGACAGATATGGTTCTAGAACAAGTTTTTTTGTGTTGTGGTTGTCTAGATGGGACAAAAATGATACCCCTTGTTGTTACCAAAAGACTCACCATCGAAGACAAGCTAATTGTTGAACTCAAAAGTCTTGCTATTATTAGATACCAAAAATCGGGTGTTCTAAATACGCAATTATTTACATTGTGGCTCAAACAAGTGTTTTTCCCGAATATTAAGGAAAAAAATAAGAATGGGTGTGAGAGTTGATACGAAGGCATATCTAATTATTGATGGATTTTCGGGTCATTTCAGTGATGAAATTGAAGCTTTATTTCGGGGATAATTGCG
>NW_004191748.1:11347-13308 GCF_000330505.1 Entamoeba invadens IP1
TTGTGTCAGCCTATGGATCTGGGAATTTTCGGGAAACAAAAAACTTTCCTTGATGACAAAAACAATTCGATGTTACACAAAATTTCATTAAGTGAAAAAGAAAATGAAAAGTGTGACGAAAAGGTCCAAAGAAATGGGAAAATTCTCAAAATAAACTCACCCGAGTTCAAAAATGCATTGAAAAAAATTGCAAAGCTCTCGGAGGAAGACAAAGTTAGGCAGCTTGTTTACTCATGGGAAGTAGTGTCTGATGGCGACACGATGACCAGCGCCTTCAAACAAGCTGGTATAATATACATGGTTCAACACCCATCTAAAGAAGAGTTGGAAAACATGAGACGTGTCAACCTCAACTTCAACACTGTAGACCTTCTTAAAGGTGTTGCAAAGGTTGACATGTCTTATGCCAGAGAGGTTTGCTCTTTTCTTGGTAAGGATCCAAAAAAAGAAAGCAAACTGTTAGAGTCTCCATTGAAAATTTTACTGATAGAGAGCACGGGCTCGATGTTGAAAATCTCATGAAAATCAAAAGGGATGAAAAGAACAAAATTACTAATGAAAAAAACCTCGAAAAGAAAAATAATAACTTGGTTTTGTTTTTTTTTATTTATTAATTAAATTTTTTATTTGTTGTTAACGTAGTAGTATATATATTGTGCCGATTTCGGACACTCGCTTCTCTCGCATCCTCAA
This sequence comes from Entamoeba invadens IP1, assembly GCF_000330505.1. NCBI lineage: Eukaryota > Evosea > Mastigamoebida > Endamoebidae > Entamoeba > Entamoeba invadens. Next base: position 12,041 of record NW_004191748.1, read on the forward strand.
TCACCACAATATATGTTAAAATCGTTGTAAATATATTATATTATATTTTTCAAATAATTACAAAGTGATAATTTATTTTATATATTATAAATGGAATCATCCTTTTTAATGAAAGCTATTATTAACACTATAAAAGAAAAGTGTAAACATGTTGAAAACATTAATAATCACGAAGTTGATTTATATTATCAACCTGATACAGAAGAATTATTTCAAATCAAGAACGACACTGTTAGATTATTAGTTCCCAGAACAAGTCAATTTAGTGATAAGTGGGTTCGTTACTGTATTAAAGATATTAATAACAAAGGCATAACTTTTAGTAAGAAACTATTGTCACAATACAAATCCGATAATACCAGAAAAATAAATTTCGATTTTAATGATGAAATTACTACTAACTTTTTTGATAACTACATTTAAATAAGATTATCTGAGAATAACTGATATCCTTTCAGATGTTCCGAAAGTATATTATTACTTTTGGGACAATTATTTTTGGTTTTATTCCGTATGAAATAGACTGACTAAAAATAAAACTCTAATAAATCGTTTGTTCCTATTATGTTGGCAGACATATTACTAACTTTAAAACGAAATATTTCTGGTGAAATGCTCTCTTGTTTTAATATTAAATTGTTTATCAAATTCGAAGCTTGGTCTAAGCTCTAATAAGTTAAATTCGTACTTCTCTCCATTATATAGTCTTTTATATAATTCTACCGGATCTTCTTTATTATTGAGAAGATTATTAGGAATACCTTTTAATCTTAAATGATAAGCACATTCTCCTTTCTCATTTGTTAATACATCACAATATGCTTTTTTACCTAAAAAGTAAGATTCTTTACTGTAAACATCTCCAGATAATTCATCGAAATCAGGATGAAACTGTTCTAAATTAGTTCCTCTTAATGTTTTTTCATATATTTCTTCTAATTCTTCAATTCTAGACTTTACAATATGTATAGAATCAGTATCTTGATAATATATAGGAATATCTAAATCTTCTGCTAAACACATTACTTCATTCATTATACGTTTACTCATACTTAATATTTGAACACCAATTAAGTTAGGTACACAAAAATCATCAAACGACTTGTTAGTTTCGAAGCATCTAATGTTTTTACTTACATCATACATAGATTTAACTAATGTAAAGTTCTTCTTAAGATATCTGTCAGCATCATGTTTACCGTTGTTATCAATTTGTTTATACACTAATTCATTAGTAATTGGCTTCTGAATTGGTTTACCCATACTAC
>NW_004191748.1:13408-15175 GCF_000330505.1 Entamoeba invadens IP1
TTCAACACGCATATTACAACATTCATTTACATTTAAATTTCCTTTCTTAGTCTTCTTAGTAATTATAGGAAAGTGTAGTTCCTTATTTATCTTAGTAATTTCGATATCAACTATAAAAGCTTATATATAACGTTCATTTGTAGGTTCTAATCGTTGTTCTAACATTATGTGATTTAATATAGTTGAATTGAGTAAATTCTTTGGTATTAAAATAGGTTTTCCTGTTGCTAACTTTAATCTATGAATAGCACTGGGATATAGAGAACAAGCATCATAATCATATAATTCATCTCTTACATGCCATTTTTTATTGTCTCTAGTCATACATCTTCCTCCATATACTGTACCTTGAATGTATTCTCTAACTTTACCACTATATTGTTTAAGATCTTTAATTTTTGAGTAAACATGTGTTGTAAAATAGTTGTAAGCTAATGCAGAAATACTAATGAATTTATCTACATCTATATTTAAACTAGATAAGTTATCAATTCTAAATTGAGTATGTCCTTCTTTTAATATTCTTACATCTTGATTACAGTATAATTTACAATACAACATCATATTAAAATGATTTTCATCAATTTTACAACTTTCTATTTTATAAATATTTTCATTAAATAGTTTATATTCGGCTTCAGTCCATTTTTGTATCTCATATTCACCTGCTTCTGATATAGTTCCAATATTATTTTGAATACGTTCTTGAGTATAGTAGTTGTATGGATATAACTCTTTTTGAAGATTTCTTAACCCAAACATCTTTGGAAATTGATTTAATGCTGTACTTATCATAGAATAACTATCTTTAAATGTTATTTTCTTCTTATTATATATCAAATTTATCTTCATTGTTTTTCCATCCTTCTTAATACATTTGTTAATACCATATTCAGCAAGGAAGCAAGAATCATACTTCAAATTATGAAAGTATATTACAGAATTATTGTTAAGTTCATTTAAAAATTCTTCTACACATTTATTACCATATTTATTACATATTTGATTAGAATTACGTTTAGAATAAGACACACAATAAGCTTGATGAATTCTTTGTGTTGAAGCTTCAAAATCAGCATAATAATATGTTGGTAGTATTTTTTGTTTAAATTTCTTATTTTTTGACTCTAATTTAATATCTTTAACCTCATAATCTAAATACTCTAATGATTCTAAATTATTACTTACATAATCTGACAAATCAGATGGTAAATGAAGTACATCAGATAATGAATACGATTTAAATCCATTATGATCTCTAATGTATAATATTAGCTCAGAAAATTTTATAGTATCTTTAGCGCCTGGCTTAGTATAACAATTATTTCCTTTCTTACGTTGTTTATCAAACATATTATCAATACTTAAATTATTTTCTAAAGCATATTTATTAAGTTCTTCTCTGTTCTTAAGATAGAATGGAGTTATAGGTAAATCAATATCTAAGAAATAATGATCTCCTTTCATATTGGTGTCTCGATATAAGAATAAATTAATTTCGATAGCATCTTTACTGATTGATCCAATAGATTTCATAATAGTGTTAGCATGACATTTACGAACTAATTCTCCACTTTTTACTTGAATTCTTATATTACATGATTTAGAAACTTCATCTATCAACTTTATTTTCTGATATCTAGAAATACAGTGAACACGATATAAATCTATGATTTTATCATCAATTTTAGCTTGTTTCAAAGCATAAACTAGACAATTCATGTTTAATTCCGGTCTTACAAGCTTATTTACATTAAGAGAACTAAA
>NW_004191748.1:15275-17522 GCF_000330505.1 Entamoeba invadens IP1
TTTACATCATCATGTTTATAATCATATGGTTCAATTAATATTTCAGATATAAATAATGGTTCTGGAACTTGTTTTTGAACATAAAATGCTGAATCTGTTTCAGCTTCTACTTCTGTAATATTATATAAACCTAAGATTTCTTCAAAGATAGATTTAAGGAATTCATCTATATTTTCCTTAGAATTTAACATGTATGTAAACCAATTCGAATCATAAAATTTATATCTATAAACCAAATTAGTATTTGCTGGTAGATTCTCAATTAGTTGGTTTAAATATTGTCTTATCAATCTAATTTGAATTACTTTTTCATCAAAATTATTACCAAAATTAGCATAAATTCTATTGTTTTCAATATCATATTCGACATCATTTGATTTTAAAGCTACAACTTCATCATCATTTAATAATCTTTTGCTTGGTTCATAAAGTTGCTCTCTGTATTCAGCTTCATTATCGTCATCTTCCATTTGATGTTCTAAAGCCCATTCTAAATTCTCTTCATTGTCATCATAATTATTAATTAGATATTCTTGTTCTCTTTCGTTTATTAATATTTCATTTATATAGTCATAATCTTCTTCATTAACTTCATTGTCATCTTCTTTCATTTGATGTTCTAAAGCCCATTCTAAATTCTTTTTATCAAGCTCTTTTTGTTTTTTATAATCATCTTCAGCTTTAATTAATCCTGTTTTCTTATTAATTAAAGAAAAAGTCTTTTTGTTACTATCATTAAGATTATCATAAACTTTATTTAAAAAAGTAGAATCTAATTTAACTGTAGACTTTAAAAGATTAATATAATTAAGATACTCAAATTCTAAATCTTTTAATTTATCATAATTTTAAATTCCATAATTTTTTAATTTGAGAATCATTCTAAGCATTCCATTATCTTTGAATTTTGGATTATATCTTTTTAAATTTTCGTTTTTATCAAAACAGTTTCTGATATTATCATAATAAACGTCATTATAAATATCTTCAAAATCTATTATTCTGTCTGTCATTTAAATGAATAAAAAAATAAATTATGACTTGGTAATATGTAGATAAAAAATAATTTCATGAAAATTATTTGAAAAATATAATATAATATATTTACAACGATTTTAACATATATTGTGATGATTGAGGATGCGAGAGAAGCGAGTGTCCGAAATCGGCACAATATATATACTACTACGTGTTTTATCGCAAAAAAATCTGTGAAATATTTATTTATAAATTCTAATAATCAAAAAATGGAGAATGGTATAAAAGAGAACTTTTGATGTGTAAATTACAAAATATAATGTTTAATGCAAATTTAAACAATTTTTGTTTGTTTATTAAACAGCAACACAATAAAAAAATAATATAAAAGTAATTAAAGTGAAAACAAAGAAACCGACATTTATTTTTGTTTTATTTATTGACTAGGATTTATTTGTCACAGTGTGACAAAACCCATCATCATTTTATAAAAGTCTGTTTATTAACTCTATTTATTTTTTGGTCAATTATTAATGAAAACGTTCCTAACTTACGTGAATAGATATATCCCCAAAAATTATTATGAATATAATTATTTAAAAACCAAATAACAAATAACATAATCAATGACATAAATAAGGTTTAGACCATATGACCAATTATTTTCAAACATTTAAAAAAATATATACAGTTAATTTGGTAATAATTTTGAACAAAATAACGGGAAATGTTGCTAACAAACTATGTTATTGGCATTGTCCACTTGAAGAATATTGCTTTTAGGGACTCATACTTTGCAATATTTTACATACACTCTTTGTAGAGCAAATTGAAATCCAAACTGCCAGAACCATCTTTTGGCAGTACCTTTTACCCGACCACAGAACTTCGATTCGATGATCGACCCTGCCAATAATGTTGTTCTTTTTTGTTTATAATTTATTTTGTTGTTATCAATTTCGTTAATAAAAATTTAAGTTGTTTGTTGTCGAATTTTGTTGTATCTATCACATCGAACAACAAAAAGTTTTACCAGACAGTTATTTGTAACAGCTTTTAACATTGTTGTTACACGCTTTGTCTGTAAAAAATAAATTGGTCAATTTGTCCAATTTTGTTTTAATTAAAAAAACATAGATTGATATTAAAGAGAATAAATTCAAAAACAAAAAATAACCTATTTTCGGCGATAAATAAGGTCTATGGACAGATTATATAATATAATTATAAAACTTAATACAACTATAAAATCCAAAATTGTGCTCTAAA
>NW_004191748.1:17622-20429 GCF_000330505.1 Entamoeba invadens IP1
TTTGTAGAAATAATTAAATATAATTTATCCTATTGTTACAGTTTTTTGATTTTATACCCGTTGTTTAAACAAAACTTAACTATATTTGTTTAATTGTTGTTGATAATATAAAATAGATTAAGACAATATTTAAAAGTATGTAAAATGTTGATTAACAGATTGTTTATTCAATGTATTTAAACTTCCATTGAATTAAATTGAATTCAACCATAATATACACTTTTTGTCAAATGATATTCGATTAAAGTTCAACAAAGAAATATTTTTCTCCTTTGCTTTGATCCGTTTTATTTATATTTATGGTCAATTTATTTTAAGAATGTCTACAAAAACCGAATATTCGGCTATCTCGGCTCATCTATCTCTTAATCACTTTCCGATATATAAAATAAACAGAATTTGCTCACTTTTTTATTAATAGGATTAAAATAAAATTTTAAAAACATAAGCTTCAACGTGTTAATTGTTAAAAATCTGACCAAAATGAATGCACGGGTTGCGACACAAACAAAGTCTTTTCAACAACAAACAGCAATGTGTGTTGCGCGTGCTGATTTTGATGCAATTTGTCGAGTCTGTGCGTCAAGTGGCGAAAATAAATGCAACACTTGCACCAACAAGACGCGCCCAGATGAGATTGGTAAAATGTGTTCCATGCGACACACAGTGCACAACGGGCTGCAATTGCCAAACTATTGTTTGTGTCAACTGCGATTTTAACGAAGTTATTGACGAGTCTGATGTAACAACAAAATGTGAGGCTTGCTCTTCGTTCGATTCAAATTGCAGTTTGTGTGCACCAGATTAATCACTTTCGTGTGAGGAATGCAACACAAATTATTACCCAGACACTCCAACAGACTTCAATGTTATTAAATATTTCCCCCTCATTTCAGCTGCGGCTGCATCAGCTAGCTTTTCCTGCATTTCTCTTCTCTTCTTTTCTTTAAATTTGTTGCCACTGCTTGGAAATTTCTGCTGTCTCTTCGGGATCTACTAAGAGTATTTCCCCATCTTCAAGCATCATGGCTATTTTGCTAGCCACTCAGGAGCAGGCATCATCTTCTTGCTCCTCTAACTCCATTTTTTTTCTTTGTGGAGAAAGCCCCTCTTATAACTCTTAGGTATGAGTTATTACTGCCTCAGTGGGGTTTTTTACCTTTTTTTTCTTTCTTCCCCCTTTCTTCGTCTTCTTCTTTCGGTTCTTTCTTGACGAAGATTATTTGGTGGTCTTCACCAAATGTAACAATCACGTATGATTTCCAGCAATTGGTCCACGTGATCCCACTGTTCACCAATTTCTCTGTTGACAAAGAGTAGCGCTGGTGTAACCGGGTAGGTTATATAAATTGCTTCGGCTTGCCATGGGTATTGGCCACCTTTGACGTTCACGTACAGTGGGTACCTGTCTAATAAACGTAGCAATTCATTCATCCTGAATGTTCCAAAACGGATATCATCCAAAATGACTGCCCTTTGGTCGTGGTAATTGAAACCAAATTATAGCCCGTCTTATCTCTAACCCTAGTGCTAATCTATTATCAACTATTTACTTATAGTTTTTTATTTTTATTTTTTTAAATGGTTTTCTACAATAAATTTATTTATTTAAAATAACTTTATAGTATTTTAAATATAAGATTTGAATACTATTAAAAGTTGTATAGCTAGTTTTATACCTTCGTCTTTAATCAAAAAAGTATTATCAAAAACCTTCTTGCGGAAGTACTCGTCGCACTCGATTTTATGTTAAGATGACTATTTATCATAAAAATCTTTTCAAAGTGCCGACACCAAGTTTCACAAGGTTAATTGTAACAACTTGTTTTAGTCTATGTGTCACCTTCTGGTACTGTAAGTAAAAATAATTATGTTGATACTACTTGTGTTACTTCTTAACCTTTGTTTTATTTACTATTTAAATACAATTATTTTTGTTATGTGTTAGTCATTAAATAAAAATATTTGTCGTTTTTTCTATTACTTATATTTTTTTTAAAAAAAATACAGCTATACAGTTTAAATAAATCGAAAAATCATTGCTAATAAATAAAAAACATCATTATATTATTAATATTATTTTTTTTAACTTATTAAAAATATTTCAAAAGTTTTTGAAACAAGTTAAATATTTTAAATAAATTTTAATAATTGTTTAATTAAGCAATTTGATAATTATGTTATTCACATATATAATAAACCTTTTTACTATATTTGAAACATTTTCTTCTTTTTTGAATCCAAGATCGTCTGAAGAGCTATCCTAAATTGTTTAAAAACACCAACGATCATTTTATGTCGATTCTTTGTAATTAAAAACATATATAGACATTTTTTGACGGTGGCTTCTACAAACTCGATTTTGACTTTGTAGAGATCATCATACAAATGATTTCCATTTTCATGTCTATATTATTCGAACTTAATCGAAATTGTTCGTTCTTCGTAAGGTGCTATTTAATGACAGTGATAAAAGACAAGTCAAGTGGTTGGCACAAATGGGATGTGTATGGTTTTTTAAAGTACATCAATCACACTCTTTTTGTTAATGTTATTATGTCATTTTCCTTAAGTGGCTGCTTAGTTGCCATATTATTTTAACACCATCTTTGGGGTTTTATATAAATAACTTGTGTTTTAAATTTATTAGTTTAAATTTATATATTGGTTTGATTTAATTAATAATTTATTATATAAAGTTTTTTAAACCATAAACTAAAACTTTTTATAAATATAATTCACAAGTTTTATTATACAGTTATGGTAAAAACTAGTGCAACTTAAGCAAAAATGGGGTTACTGAGTAA
>NW_004191748.1:20529-26137 GCF_000330505.1 Entamoeba invadens IP1
AAAAACCTAAAAAATAACAACAAATCAATCCATTTACAATAAGCTCACAACATCGAAATAAGTCTTCTTATCTAAATCTTCTCATTTCCTTTTTTCTTATAACTTTTTTGTTTCAGTCAAGTCTTCCATTGTTTTCACCGTTTTTTAGACCACTTCCTCCAAGTTAAAGTGTCTATTGTGTCTATTTCCCGCGCTCTTATTTTCAACATAGTTATTTTCTTTGACTGTATTTTATACAGCCTTTCTGTCTGTAAATATTTGTCTTTCCATCTCAACTTAAATCAAAACAAACGATAATTTAAAAACCGCAATTAATTTTTAAGTTTGAACTGATAATAAATTGTTATTAATTTATTATGAAATGTTGGAAAAGTGGATAAAATGGGGTTTTGTTTATAAAAAGAAGCTTTTTGGGCGATCGACCTTCTTCTGTGTTCATTTATTGAACCTTTTGTTTTATAAAAATGATTGAACTTTGTTTTCGTGTTGTTTTTGAAAGCCATTTTATGTTTTTTTTACTAAAAAAACTATTTAAATTGTCAAAAATGTGCAAATAAAAAACTAATAAAATTAAAAACGTAGCAAAAAACACAAAATGAACGAGTTGCACTATCAAGAAAAAAAATAGTTTTATTTTTAGGATCCCCTCTTTTTTTACTCAGTCACCCCGTTTTTGCAAAAGTTGCACGGGTTTTGTCTAAAACTGTAATATTTCGAATCAAATAAATATATATTTTATAGTCGAATTTAAAATGTTATATTATAAAACAATAAAAATGATATTGTATAATAATTATATATTGTTTTATTTATTAAAAGTTTTTAATAAAAATAATTAACTTGGATTATTTTTTAAAATAAAAACAAAAATGGTTTTCATTATTCAAATTTTAAGTCTGGTTATTTTATTAGTGTTTTATAAAAGTTAAATAATGCATCTATTTTTATACAAATATTTTAATTATTTATATGAAGAAAAATATGGAATAGTTATTATTTATTAATATATAATACAAATGTATCTTGGTGTATTTCGTTTATAAAAGTTAACAAATAACGATTATCAACAAATGTCATACTACATGTTTGTAATATGTAGTATTGTCTAAATTATATATTTTATCAAGTTTTTAAAATATTCAAGAATTATATATAATTATGGATTGATAATTACATTTGAAATGATCTGTATAAAAAACAATTTCAGTTCACATAAAAACATTTTTATAACAATTAATAAATAAAATTATAAAATTCCAATATAAAAAACGAATTGTTTTTCGAGTGTAATTCGAAAATTAATTGGCTATTTTGAATTCATTTTCATTTGACTATATTCAAAATTCCCTTTTCTGGTGTAAAAATATGATTTTCAGCAAAAAATAGACAAAATGATCCATATTTTATTTTGAAATTAATTCAAAAAAATTGATTTTTTGTTTAACTTCCGTTATGGTAAACAAAAGTCTTTGATTGCCATCCTATATTTTATTAAGAAAAATAACACGTATAAAACACATAAAAAAGCGGGCATAAATTTGGTCATTTTTTGAAAAGTTTGAAGGCAAAAAATATGATAATCTCGATTATCCACAATTTAGAAAAGCGTGTAAATGGTATGGTTATTAACTTTTGTTTGGATGATAGTTTTAATGTATTGTGCTACAACCAAGTTATTACTCAGTCAAATTCACATAAAAAACTTACGAATTTTTATTAATTTTTTAAAAAAATAATAGTACTTATTATAATATTTTTATTATAATACAAATTATAACAATTTCACAAACAACTACCATTTCATGATTTTTTTGTTTTTATGTTTCAAACCGGCGTTAATACGATAAGATAACTTAATTAAAATATAGTTTAATTTTACATTTTTTATGATAATTAAAATGTCAAACAAATACTTGATTACCTTTTGAGTGTTAAATTTGATTAAAAAATAATAAAGAGAGATAATATCAGAACATAAATATTATTCCCGATTATTTCTTTATTTTTCAACAAATAATTATTGTGACCATGCCAATAAATATGCTGAAAAAGAAAATTATTTTTGGGATAATTTAAAGAGTGACAAAACAAATATTTTAAATATTTCCGTTCACTTGCTCAAAAAATCCAAATTATTACTTTTATTATTATTCGCATTTTTTGATTATTATTACCAATTTAGTTTTTTGTTGTTGTAAACCTTAACAAAAATATCAAAATGCCACTTAAAAACGTCCGATCGGACATAATTAATAGGGTGTTAATTAAAATGTTTTATATATATATATACATAATAATTATTTATTATAACTTGAGAAATGATGAATCAAAACTTAAAACAAGATAAAAAACGAAAACAATCATTCATTTTTAGATAATAAAAATTATAGTAATGTTATAGATAATAATGCTGTGTATAATTTTAAAAATATCTGATAGAATCATTAAAGATTTTGTTGATGAAACTCAAAAACAAGTACAAAAAATATGAATTTTCTTTTGGATAAAATTAGCCACATTTTCAAAAAGATGCATTTATTGTTGATCTTATGTATTTTGTGTTTTTATTAAGGGGTGATATGTTTTTATAACGTACTTCTCAAGATAACAATAAAATTGTACAATTATTTAAATACGATTATTTTAAATAGTACTTACTATTATTTCAATTTTCCACTATTCAAATAAACAACTTATGTTCGTAAAGCCAAAAATAAGTTGTTAAAAGTAAGAATAACAAGAATTATAATACAATTATAATAAAAGTATTATTAATAAGAAAACAATGTTTTTTATTTTTATTTTTTAGAGTTTTAAAATATAAAATAATTTAGATAACTAATAATTAATAATAAAATAAACTATAAATATTAATTATTAATTTCAATTATTATCAATAATTAACATAATAATTAATATTCATTATTAATAATATTATTATTTAATTACAACTTTTTTATCAAAAAAATAAAAAAGACAAATAGGAATCTTAAAGCTGTTTGTCTGGATATGTGCTGATAAGTCCCGTTTCGAAGGTGCGTGGGAGCTGCCGGAGATTCTACAATTATTGCCAAGCAAACTCATGTGCAAATGTAAGGAGTTTGAACAAATTGTACAGATGGTTACTTCCCACAAAGTGACGGGAAAAGTTGACTTTGCTATGAATGTGTAATGGTGAACAGCTAAGACTTGGACTGTTGCCGCAATTATCCAAAGAAAAATTAACACTCATTAGAGAAAGATAGTCAACAATTGATCAAGATTTAAATTTCAGTGGGAAACAAAATCAGCTACAACACAACGAAGCCGAAGAACCGGTCATAGTGAAATTCAACAAATGGAGGAATACCTCGATTCGGTTTCAGAAATGGAAATTGAAACTCCAAAAGACTAACCAAATGTCAATGAAAGAGATCAGAGAACGGGCTGCTGAATTGTTTGGAATGACTTACACCAAACAAGAGTTGGAAGTGTTATCACAATTTGATGATATCAAACACATACTGACCGCCAACAAAAATGCCGCTACACAAAAGGACGCCAAAAAAATGGAGCAGAAATTGTTGAAAGGGTTCAAACAAATAATGGTAAGAGTGCGACTACTTTTACACAAACTAGAGATGTTGCTAAAGAAAGAGGGTCATACTGCACTATACTGTCTTCGTTATTCATGGATGGTTCCAGACTCATAATTCCTCAAATGTGGGACGTGTGTAAACTAATAAGAATGATCCTTGAAGTTGCAGGAGTCGACGAAAACACTGACTTAAAAATGGTTCTAAGTGCTAACAGTTTATTAAACAGAAGTAGAATTATATCAAAAAAAACAAATGTTAGAATTAAAAAGTGATCATTTCGAAGTGTAAAATATACTCATCAATTGCTGATTCGGCTTGTTATGATGGAAATGAGTATTTCTCACTTTTGTAAGGGTGAAAAATAGAGAAGGTAAAACAATCAAAAGAAGAATCAAAATAGACGATTACAAAGGATCAATAGATGCTGAAAGATGGGTCACTTGGATGAAAAATAAATTTAAGGATTATAGCATTGACCTTAGAAAGTGTTACGGAATAACTGTTGATGGAGCCAGTGTCATGAAAAGTGAAAAGAGTGGTCTTTCTGGTTTGATCTTGACAGAGATAGAAAAAGTTAGAAAGGACAACACAGAATTTGATTCAATTTATTGCTTCTGTTATCGAACAAATAAAGCTTCATAAAAGACTTTTGATATTGATAATGGAAGTCAAATCAAAGACTATTTAATGGATTTGACATCTTCAGAAACTCGGAAAGCTTGGGATATATATTGCAAAGAACGGGGAATATCTGGAGCGGTTATCAAAATTGTCAAGCTCAGCAACACAAGGTGGCTCTTTCTGGCAAATGTGTTGAATACACTATTTGAGTGTTTTTCGGAAATAAAGGACTTTGAACAACTTAAAACTGGAATTGTGAATGGTCCACAACACATCTTTGGTAACCGTTCTCTTAATAACAATTTATTTGTCTTGATGCTATATTTTACATGCTACATCCTAAACCAAATCAAATATGTAAATGATTGGATGCAATCATCAGAAGTATTATTACCAGTTGCTAACAAACGAGTTAAAGATATGATATTCCACTTTATGAAAATGTCTCATAATGTGGAGTCAAATGAACACTTTTTCAAAACTTTCAAAATTCGCAAAAATCTCAATGATGATGAAACACTATATTTAAAGTCTTTTGCTAGCTCGTTTCTTAAACAACTGATAAAAATGATGTTCGCTCGATTTTTGATCATTAACAAAAAATTGACTGCAGATGATTATAAAAATATTAATTGCAAAAAAGAGACAGAGCATAACGATGATTCAAAAGAAGAGTTTCTTGTGCTATTCAAAAAACTGAACAAACGTACTCTTTATGAATATGTTCATATTTTTAATGAAATGAATGAAGCTAGTTTATTTAATAAATCCGATGAAAAGCTTAGAACGAAGATTAGAACATTGCAAAAATGGAAAGAAGACAACATTGTTATGATAAACGAGAAATAAAAGGATGATGAAGAAGAACAAAGAAATATTTGTAATTTACTTCTTGAAAAGAATGTCAAAAGAGTACGATCAAAGCCTTTTTTCTCAGATGAAATGTCTAAATAATCTGTCAGATCAGATGATGCAGAAGAAGAAAATAACACAGACAAATCAAAGCTGACACGTGAGCAAAAAAAACTGTGACCACATTTTTTTAAAAAAGGCAAGAAATGAGAAAAAACTCGGCAAAGCAATTGAAGAAATTAATCAAAAATGTTCTATACAGCCTTTCACTCTTCAAACTATTTTGGATATAATGCCAGATGAAGAAAGGGTCAAATATACACATTTCAATAAAATTGTTGATGTAATGATAATTAAAAGTGTTACTTTATGTTCAGTTGAACTTGGTTTATCCGAGGTTAAGAATTTGGAACGACTTAATATGCCAACCGAATCAAAAAAAACGTTTTATGGACATCAAAAGAGTTAAAGCAAATAAATGATTTTTTATTTATAATATTAAATTAAACATTCATTATATAAATTAAACTTTGAAAAAAATTTTACTTTTTTGTAAA
>NW_004191748.1:26237-28660 GCF_000330505.1 Entamoeba invadens IP1
AAATAATATGGTAATTGCCGAATAACAAAAAAATTCTATGTTTTTATTCAAACAAAATAAGTGAAAATTAGCATATCAAAATTTTTCTGTTTATTAAAAATTATTATAAACATTCTAAAATATATTATTAATGGTTTGAAAATTAAAACCTAAAACAGTTAATCTTTTGTTTAATATAGTGAAAGACAAAATAATAAAGTAATAAGGCAACGGAGAAAAAATGAAGAAATGTAAAATATTATTGTTTCACTTATTAATTTGTCAAAACATCACTTGTAAATTAGCTTTTATTAATGGTTTCATTTTTTATTTTCAGGACTGTGTCCTGTCGTTTTAATGATTTCAAAATAAAAATAGTTAAGAAACCGTTTTATTAATATGAATGAGACGTTTTTATCCCGAACAATTCCATTGTTTTACACTTATAAATGTATTTTTTTACATAGAAAACCCAAAAGAAATTATATCAGAAGTATTTTTCTTTTTTCGAAGTTAATTAATACTAATTATCATAATTGATCCGTTAATATATCCCGTTTTTCGGCTTTAATTTTAACCTTTATAATTTTCTGATTGTTTTTTTCTTAAGGCAAAATGAAAACAGGAAAATTATGATAGGGTTAAAGAGACCCTAAAAGTATTGCTTGTTTTTATTGGGCCAATTTTTGACAGACCAAAAATGGGGAACCTTGCTATATAAGACTTACTTAACAGTGCATTTGAAACAACAAAAAATAATATTAAAAAATATTTTTTTGTAGAACATGTTGAATAAATTTTTTATTTAAAATAATACAAAAAAGTTCTACACTGACAATAAATTTTTTGGGTAGTAACTATTTTGTAACACCCCTATTATGTGTAAATAATATTAATTATTGGAAAATTAATGCACATTTAAAAAAAATCAAAACGTGTTTTTTTGACAAAATAATTTTTGGATATCCAAAACTATAATTTAATAAATTGTCTGTTTGTAATAACAAAAATTTAAATGTGGTTTGTTTTTTAATTGGGAATAAAACCCTAATAAAAAGTATATGAAAACACCATATTTCCTCTTATCACATTTTGTTGACTTGGCCTAAAAATTGTAAGACAAATTGTCGTTTTTTTGTTTTAAAAGCTTCAAATAACGAAAAATTAAGGTTAAAATGTTTCAACCCCCCTCAATATCATTATTTCGTTTCATTGATAATTCGCAGTTATGTTCACGTCACATTGATTTTTTACGGAACTTTAATAATATGGCGGTTTTTTATTTCAAAAAAATTAAAACCATACATCTTAATAAAAAACATTAATAAAACAATATATACACTAAAATATATAACAAAAACAATTATAATTTTTTTATTAAAATTTTAAACAATACACGTTTTTAAAAATTTTAATTTTTCGAAATCTGATATTTTTTTAAAAAAAGGTTTTTTCTTTAACGGGTTGTTGATTTATACTTTCAATAAAAGTAATTATGTTTATCGTTAGAACCATGGAGTTTGGATGTTGTACGATAATTACAAACAACATTTGAAAAACATTGACCATAATTTCAATTAAAATTTTCAATTAAACCAAAACACAAAATTTGAAATTGTAAATGATTACAACAATTTTATTTCTTCTGAAAATTCAAGTAAAATGTCTAAATTGTCCTCACGTTACACAGTTTTTCCCTTTGACAAAACACTCTATTGTCACAAGTTTTATTCAATAATTGTTCCAAAAAGTAACCGCAACAGAGTACATTACAAATGGATTGGTAATTTTAAAAATTGTTGGAAACTGGATAGTCTCGATAACGAAGATAATACAGCATTTCACTCTTCATTTACTCCATGTTTAAGTGAAACGTTTACTGTTGATCATTTTGATCATAATAATGAACACGAAACAGAAAATTTAAGTTTGGTACAAAATAATTTATGTCAAGAAGACAACACAGAAGGTTTAGAACACAATGGTATAGAGACAAATGAATTCCCAAATTCGAAGAACAGTGTCAGTAGAGAAGAAAAAGTATCAACATTGCAAGTTGTGAGCGACAAATATAAAAACGATCCACCATTTCCTTCTTTGGAACGTTGTCAATTAAAAGAGCTTCTTCACAAAATGTAAACACATTCAATGACATTTTTGTTACAAAATTGAAAACACAAAGTGTGTTAAAATGGCCATGGTTCGATTTAACACACAACATCAAAAATTATTGTTTTCCGATAAACAAATACGATTTAAACAGATTTATCGATTTCTACAATTGTGTTTTTTCGCCATTTGAAAGCAATGAACAAACTATAAGTGAATTAGACATTACGAATTGCTGAAAACGTGTTACTGCAATTGTCATCATTTGCAACAACATCGAATGTCACAAGTCTCAAATGCAAATAAGCGGTGCAATTAATGACATTAAAATATTC
>NW_004191748.1:28760-31817 GCF_000330505.1 Entamoeba invadens IP1
CGATTTTAACAACTTGATAAAGCCATACAAAAAATACAAAACAAGTCTGATAAACGATACACATCTTTTAATTGGTGCTTTTGTCATTTAACACATTTGGTGGCAGTAAGTTTATTTCATGACCCAGAGGTTAATTTAATATATCAATTTATGTGTTTTACGTGTTCAACCACAATGATTCAACTTTATGAACAATACAAAAATGACAATGACATAAATGAAAACAAACTGTTTTCTGTGTCAATAACAAGGTTTCTATCAATTAACGACAATTTAAAATCTGTGTGTATACAAATGGACATAATGCTATTATTTATTTAAAAGTATCATGATCGTTTGCATAAGTTATTATTGGATAACTACAAATATGCACATTAATGATTTTAAAAAATTCATGTTTTTGGACATTTAAATGGCTGAATCGTTTTCACGTTTTATTAAGTGTTTAAAAACCTCTTAGAAATCCATGTGTGAGTCTTCACGAAAATAATGGAACTTTACTTGTATATGTGACTAGAATAACCAACTACAAAAAACTGTTTGATTATTACTTAAAAAAATGAAAGATCCAACATCAAATGATCGTTGTGTTTGGTATAAAAATTCGAATAAAGATCCACAAATGGACGTGGGATTTTTGATCAAGTATTTGACTCGTGAAGCACTTTATTTTGATGTTCAATTTATTCATATTGCATCTTCTGGTCAATTTGAATGCTTTGAAGAATTTTTTGTTTGTGATAATTGTTCACTGTTACTGGTAAAAGACGAGAATCGGTATTGAAACCAAATTTAAAGACGTGTTATACATGTTCTACTTGCCGGATATTATCATGTTAACTGTAAACTATAGTGCACTACCAAAAAATGAAGACTTGGTAATGAAGTTTTGGTTTTACAAACCAAAATCAATGAATTTGACGAAGCTGACAAATAAAAGCTCTAGTGTAATGTTTGTACAAAATTTCAAAAATTAAATTTGATGATGAAATACAGAGATTTGTTTGTGAAAGAGAAAAAGTGAGTTTAGTAGACGTTTATGATTTACTAACAAACAACGAACTGAATATGCTGATACAAGTCATTCAAATAACCTTAACTATCCATCCAACAACCACAACAGTTGAACATTATTTTAACTTGTTGAAAGAATTTTTCAAAAACAATGTTCCACTTGACAATTTGATCGAAAGAGACAATTTCTCGTGCAAAATCACAGTCTAATTATTTGGTTTTATTTTAATCAATTTATTCGTTTATTTAATTATTGTACCTATATAAAGGAGACCTTCGAGATTGTCACAACCCAAGTAATCTTAAGATCTTTTGGGTCGAATTAATTATTTTTTTTTGTAAATCGGCATTTTACTTTCCTCTTTACCAAATAACAAAATAATATTTTTAAAACTTCACAAAATTATTTTTTTCTGAATTTACACATTGTTGAATTGATTATATAAATAGTTTTTCAAAACTCTGTACTGGGATGACCCAATTTATTGGACGAATAATTTCTAAATAATTTTTTCTTTGCTTAACCCTCATTTTTTGTCCAAATAATTTACTCAAAAAAACAAGATAACGAACCCGACTTTTTTAAATTTTACGTGACAAATAAATCTTGCACCAAAAATTTACTTGAAAATATAAAAAACAAACTTGGGATTAAAATTTTGATTACCATAACACAATTTTTGCCAAAAACATAAAACACAACTTTATAATTAAATGTCCATGTTTACAGAATCACCAAGTCGTGTTTTGGATAAAAATGAAAAGTACTAATGAGTAAAACAAGCATTGAGAGAAGATAAATAGGTTAAGACTATACAATTGAAAAGTTTTTTATTTTTGAACTGTTTATTTTATTTAAGACTCTTTTGATTAATAACCTTGATTGTTTAAATGTTTGTTTTATGTTATCGATAACTTTTTTAATTGTTGAAATAAACAAAAACTTATTATTAATTTAAGTGTTGTATCATTTGATTCAATGTTGTCATTCATCACATCGTATGTTTATTGTTTTATTATTGTTTATCTTGTGTTTATTTGAAAGATAGAATTTTACTGACGTTAGTTACAAAATTGATCACTAACCAAATAACGAACCTGGAAAATCGGGAAAGATTTACCCAATATTTGGGTGCTTTCCCGATTTTTTGTTCGATAATTGAAACTGTATTGATTTTTAAGGGTTTTAAACTGTGTACCGTTGTTGGTTCAACAAAAAGGAAAATAAAAAATAAAACAAATAAAAAACAGTAAATAATGGGAAACTAGGACAAAGGGTTTATATAAATATCGGAAACGGTACAGAGTTTTGAAAAACAGTTTATAATCATCATTAACCTTAACAGATTATGTTATTAATGTTTATAACAAAGTTATCAACACAATTTAACGTTCAAATAAACAAAACAGTATAAATAAAAAGGTAATTCTCAAATTAAATTTACACTAAATGATAATTGTATATTACATTGAATTTATTAATTGTAAATAATAATTTTTGTGTAATGACAACGATATTTAATTAAACAAAAATTAACGAAAATCAACAATTTTATCATGTAATTATGTTACTGTAAACGTTTTTCATTTGACAACTTTTTGTTGATAATTAAATATAAGAGAGTTGTTATATACGATTATTTTTTTCTTAACTATTGTTTTCTTGTTATTCAAATAAAAAGACACAATTAAACATATATACTTTTGTAACACCACAACATTTGTTATTATAAATAATAGAAATATGTATTGATTATTAATTTCAATAATTTAATAACAATAGATAAAGTATCAGGTTTCACTGTTAATCACAACATTTTCATTTTTATAAAATGTTAAAAATAAAGTGTGATAAATTTTTAGTGTGTAAACATATAACATTAAATCTGAACTTGAAATCATTACTCTTAAATTACAACAATAGCCCAATTCAAAACATTTTTGCTTTTAACTTGCTGCTCTCTCATATACAAACATTAAATATAAAAATAAGAATTCTATTACCAAGGAGTAAAATCAGACAACAAAAATGTATAATAGATT
>NW_004191747.1:0-1157 GCF_000330505.1 Entamoeba invadens IP1
AAATTCACAGGCCCTCACCACTGGGCAACACTATTATCTTCGGATTTGACTCAAGTAGATATTTCTCGACTGTTGCACTTTTAGTTGTGATTTGGATTTTTATATTGTGCTTTGAAATATTGCCAAACACATAAAAGTTTCTCTTTGTTGTGTGTTGACATCGACGTCCCTGACCCAAATGAAACTTCCGTTTTGTTCACAACAATATCCATCACCAA
Source organism: Entamoeba invadens IP1 (assembly GCF_000330505.1). Lineage (NCBI taxonomy): Eukaryota > Evosea > Mastigamoebida > Endamoebidae > Entamoeba > Entamoeba invadens. Next base: position 219 of record NW_004191747.1, read on the forward strand.
AGTGATACAAATGCGATGTTTGAGCGACTCATTCTAAAGAGTGTTCTTGTCTTTTCGGTCTTCTTTTGTCGCATTTTCTTCTCAATAAAATACACAACACACACAATTGAGTTATCACAACTGCCATCACAATAATTGCAAACACCACTACAATCAGCAGTACCCACCAGACAGCCTTCTTGTCACAAAATGTGCCGTTATCATTAGGTGAGTGCCAGAATGTGCATTTGGAGCATTTTGAGTTTGAAATTTCAATACACTGTAATACATATGAAATATCAAGACAAAGTCCACTTTCAAATAAAACTTTGTTTTTAACACAGGATGAACATTTTTCGGGTTGTGTGCATGTTGTGCAGTTGTCATTACACCTTTCACATTCATTGTAATTAACTGTGTAATACCCATCTATACACCTGTTACACCCATTTTGTGTGACTTCGACAGCACAGCCAATGACACTGTTTTGTGGCAAACACTTACCACTTTGTGTCTTGTAATTTGTCAAATTGCAAGTCAAACATTTTTCTTTTGTGTTGCATATTGAACAATTCAAAAGACACTCATAGCAATTCAGACCAACTCTGTAATACCCGTCTTTGCATTGATAACACCCACTTGTTATTGTTGATATTTTGTTGCATTTATTCAACAAGTCTGTGCTAGATAAACAAGTGTAATTATCACCTTGATAAAATCCAGACTTGCATGAAAGACACTTCGTGTCACTCTCTACACAACTGGTGCAATTCTCTGAACATAAATTACATTCAGCATTTAAAAGGTAATACCCGACTGCACACGAAACGCACCCATTTTTGTTAAATGAGATGCAATTTGTTGAATTATTATTTTGTGATGTTTTAACACAACTTTTGTTATTATTAAAAATGTAATTGTTTTCACATTCAACACATTTATTGTTACGAGAACACACAA
>NW_004191746.1:0-1577 GCF_000330505.1 Entamoeba invadens IP1
AGACCTGTTTGGAAGTGAGGTTACTATAAAATGCTGTCATTTCCACTTTTGCCAATCTCTGTACAGGAGATTATTGACAATGGGATTGTCTCGCTGTTTTGTGGAAGGAGACACTTTTAAGTTGGGTGTCAAAATGCTCATGGCAACTGCTTATTTACCAGAAGACGTTATTGTTGAAACATTCAAAAGAATTAAAGATGAAATGGGTGGTGATGAAGATTTTGAAAAGTTTCTAGAGTATTTCGAAAACAACTATATCAAAGGTGTGTTTAGAACAGCAAATTGGTCGGTGTTTGGATTATCTGAAAGAACAAATAACAGGTCAGAAAGTTTCCATTCCGCACTTAACAGATACATCGGCACAACACATCCAGTTATCCATAAGTTTTTGGAAAAATTGTTGTCTTTTCAAAAAATTATCAATTTGAAATATATAGCATATGAAACTAACCTTCAAAAAAGTCGCCAATCAAATTTGTCGATTAAGAAAAATTTGACATTGAAAGAACTACAAAATTAACTGATCAGCGAAAACAAACTTGACCCAATTGTGTTCCTTAAAAAATGTGTGACCATTTTATCTAGCAAGCAAAACATAATTCTGTTTGATTTGGACATGAATACTGCAATCAAAGAAGTCAACGAAGAAAATGAATTGATTGAAATTATGAAAAAAAAGTTCACTTACAGAAGTTGCCAACAATTATCATTTTTGCCATTCATCGCATAATGAAATAGAAGATCCACACAGCAGTTTAAACGAGAGCACTTTTGTTTCTGTTAATATGGAAAAAGATGTTAACACTACAAATGACAGGTTAAAAGACTTGAAAAAGAAGACTAAAAAAGCAACTAAAGCTTACAATGAAAAAAGCCAAGAATAGTGTCTGATTATCAGAAAACTAAAAAGTTAAGAAAAGTGATCAGAAAAAGCAGAAATTAATAACTGGTTTTTAGTGTTTGGTTTGAAAAAGTTTGGTGATATTAAAACATATTATTAGTAAAAATTATATAAAAATAGAAACCCAATTCATAATTGTTAAGTGTTGAACTTTTGTTGATTTTTTGCAGGCGAAAAAAAATAAAGGCGAAATATAATCGGGCGAATTTTCCTAAACCCCATTTAAGTTACTTGTAAAACGATGTAATTCATCGTCTATGACAGACACTTTAAAATTGAGTATTTCTTGTGTTATACCACTTTTCAATATTTTATTTTCAATTTGTTCTCTGTATTTAATACTTACTTCATGGGCATAAGAATTACTGCTTGTGAACAAACGATTAAGTGCAACAAAATTCATTTTTTTGTTTTTTGAAAACCAATATTTTGAGAAACCATTAGTAAGTAATGTTTCAATTTGTGAATGTAAACTGATGTGATAGTTATATTTATCTTTCTTAAATTCGTTACACACAAAACAATAATGAATTTGAATAAATTCGATTTTGGTATATCGTCTAATTATGGTTTGAATGTAAGACAATTGTCAAATTCTTCTTCTTGTGTTTTAAAATGTGTCTCCATTTGTTTTGTATTTTAGTTGAATAAACTTGTGTTTAAATTGAAAAAGGTT
>NW_004191745.1:0-1734 GCF_000330505.1 Entamoeba invadens IP1
TGAAAATTTTTCTTATATCTCGGATCCACATGAGTAACTTTTAATTCTGATTGCGTATTCGTTCGAATGGCAAAAAAGTGAACACTTTATGTCTCATTTATATGAAACAGAAAAAAAGTTATGATAGCTCTGTTAGATTATCAACACTTCACTCCCCCCCCTTAAAATCTTTTCACTTTTTTGCAAAAAATATTCATTCTTTTCAGTTTTCAGCCATTCGAAAAATATTTTATTTTTAGCTCTTTTCATGAGCGAGTATTATAGATATGGGATTTTTTTTACGTTTTTTATTTCATGATCCTTTTTTAAAATTTTGATATCCATTTTATATAAGTTGATGCCAACTCATCATAAATATTTTTATACGTCACCAGATATAACTAGACTTTTCACACTGGAAAGTCAAAAAAAACACCAAAATAAAGTTTTTTACTCGTGACCAATTTTTGATAAATTTTTTTGACGTTCCCCTACTTTTAAAAGTTGAACATTTTCTAACAACCTTTGATTAAATTTTTTGTAACCAACAAGCGAGATAATATTTTTTAGTGTTATTTTTTTCATGATTCTTTTTTAATATTTTGAGATCCATTTTATGTAAGTTGGTGCCAACTCATCATAAATAATTTTATACGTCTCCAGATGTAACTAGACTTTTCACACTGGAAATTTACATTTTCCCTGTTAATTGCAAAAAATTAACTTTGATCCACATGAGTAACTTTTAATTCTGATTGCGTTTTTGGAATTTTGGCACACTTTTACATACTCTGGTAAATTTTCAAAAAAAGTGAAAATTTTTCTTATATCTCGGATCCACATGAGTAACTTTTAATTCTGATTGCGTATTCGTTCGAATGGCAAAAAAGTGAACACTTTATGTCTCATTTATATGAAACAGAAAAAAAGTTATGATAGCTCTGTTAGATTATCAACACTTCACTCCCCCCCCTTAAAATCTTTTCACTTTTTTGCAAAAAATATCATCTTCTTTCAGTTTTCAGCCCATTCGAAAATTATTTTATTTTAGCTCTTTTCATGAGCGAGTATTATAGATATGGGATTTTTTTTACGTTTTTTATCTCATGATCCTTTTTTAAAATTTTGATATCCATTTTATATAAGTTGATGCCAACTCATCATAAATATTTTTATACGTCACCAGATATAACTAGACTTTTCACACTGGAAAGTCAAAAAAAACACCAAAATAAAGTTTTTTACTCGTGACCAATTTTTGATAAATTTTTTTGACGTTCCCCTACTTTTAAAAGTTGAACATTTTCTAACAACCTTTGATTAAATTTTTTGTAACCAACAAGCGAGATAATATTTTTTAGTGTTATTTTTTTCATGATTCTTTTTTAATATTTTGAGATCCATTTTATGTAAGTTGGTGCCAACTCATCATAAATAATTTTATACGTCTCCAGATGTAACTAGACTTTTCACACTGGAAATTTACATTTTCCCTGTTAATTGCAAAAAATTAACTTTGATCCACATGAGTAACTTTTAATTCTGATTGCGTTTTTGGAATTTTGGCACACTTTTACATACTCTGGTAAATTTTCAAAAAAAGTGAAAATTTTTCTTATATCTCGGATCCACATGAGTAACTTTTAATTCTGATTGCGTATTCGTTCGAATGGCAAAAAAGTGAACACTTTATGTCTCATTTATATGAAACAGAAAAAAAGTTATGATAGCTCTGTTAGATTATCAACACTTCAC
>NW_004191744.1:0-1540 GCF_000330505.1 Entamoeba invadens IP1
ACGGTGTACAACTCTTTAGCATTATGCATCGTCGTCATAATAAGCACCAACTTTTTCTTTTCGTTTTAGTAAGAAAGCAATTTGCATACACCTTTTGTGTACACTTCCTTTGAATCTGCCTCTCTTGTAGTAGCCTTCTTATCATCATTGGGGTCATAACGTTTGATTTGCTTGGCTTCTTCTGGTACCTCAACTCTATTTTTTCGCACAGTTCCAAGCAATGTTGAACCACATTGAGCCAAATAATGTGCCAATCTTAAGCTGCAGAAAAAGTTGTCACATACAACTGTCACAAACTTTCCCATACACAATTGTGGAGCCACCATATCTATCGTCACCCGAAATCCTTGATTTTCTTTTTTCTTGTCGCACTTTCCACAGTACATCTGTAGGTTTATAACCATACCACTTTCACAAACACGGCACATCTTTTTGTTATTTATTGAACATATTATCAAACACAATATCAACAACAAGTCAATTACCGATGTATATGTCTCAACACCGTGAATCTCCGACTTCATTGATTATTCTTACAACAAAAAAACCCAAAACTTGATGCCGTAACGCTGAGGTTTGGACTTGATGAATACCTTTGCCCATATCTTTCCCTTGAATGCGCAAAGGTGTTCATCAACCGATAGTGTGGTGCTTGGTGTAAAGTATTTGTTGTTCACTAAGTTGTGAATAAAAGCTTCCAACACTTCCCTAATTTTGCCAAACTTGTCATTTGAGTTTGGCGTGTTTGATGCTTTGATTAACCCCTTTTCTATAGTCTCTTTATCATTTACTTTTTGTCTCACTTCAACATCCTTTTTTAGCTTCTCTTCGGTCAGGTCAACAGGATGTTTTTTTTGACCCACTCATCACAACTCAAATAGTCTTCTTCTTCAGTCTCTTCTTTATTCTCTGGATTTTCCTCTTCATCGGATGCACTGTCCTCACTCTCTTCTTCATCACCCATAAAACAACTTTCTTTCTCAACTTCATCCGGAAGAGTTGTGACATCGTAAGTCTCGATGTTAGCATTGATAAGTTGAAAAACATTTCTGGGCATAGCTTTACCATAAATATTTTGTTTCCCGTGTTTTTCGTTCCAAAGTTCGGAAATTGGATTCTTTATGTCGTGGTGTGCTCCCATATATAGTAAAATGCCGAAATATAGTATAATGTCTATTTTTGTTATTTGGGGTTTACCTTTTTTTCTGATAATTTGGCGTTGGTAAATGCTGTTATTTTTTCGACTAAATTTTCGTCAAAAACCCAAAAAACAAGTCAGAAGCAGTCGAATTACAAAATTCTGCTTTATAGTCAGCACCCACCTTTGCAACCTTCCTTTTGAACTTTTTCTTTTCTTTGTTGATGGGGCCCATTGCTTTCCACTTGTAGTCACCAACAATCAAGTCTTCCATGTGATAAGAACGATTTGGATGTTTTGTTTGAAAAACACGAATGTTGGTATAATGGTTTTATAATTGTTTAATTATTATATTATATAATTCAAATCAAATCAATGAAAATATATTATAATAACATTTAG
>NW_004191743.1:0-1119 GCF_000330505.1 Entamoeba invadens IP1
TCTATATACACAATTTACTTCAAATGAAAAAAGTTATATTAACACCGAGTTAAATTTCTTCTCTCTACTATAATCATTTTGTTTTATAACGTTCATTTTACAAAATTATATTACAAAAATATACACCACGTGAAGTGTGTATCAATTCATCAATATGTTTTTATAAAACACGTTTGAATATCGAAGAAACGGTTACTATTTTTATTTTACTAAAAAAACTCGATTCGTTTTTCTCCTCTCCAAATTATTTTTTTATTAAATATATATATATTTTACCCGTCACGCCTCTCCGAGACAAGAAAAAAGAAAAAATTTCGCATTTTGTATTTTTTTTAAAACGAAAAACAACGAAAATACATTCCAAAATGTCTTTAGTCTGATTGGGTAAAAAATGAAAATAAAAATAACTCAAGTCTTAACTTCTCAAAGCTGTTCCAAAAAGTGTGCAAAAATGAAAGTGAACCAGGGTTTTTAAAACAAACAAAATAACAAAAAATAGTTGAATTATGTTTTACATTTGGTTCGAATGGAAGTTCTACCAAAATCGACAAGGGATTGATCATTTACAACCAGTTTATCACACCCATATAAAGTGACTTTCCTTTTTTACTTGAATAACACTGGGCAGCCATGTGCATCATATCGAAATGGTGAAAGCTGCGTTAGACTCATTCAATTAATTCTTTTTAATTGTTTTTATTAAAATTTAATAGTTTGTAAAAAAATTAAAAATAACACGAAAACGTTTTGTAATCGTATTCTATTTATGATTTGTTTTTCGTCATTGTTTTCGTAACTTTCATAAAAGAATACATAACCTATGCTTGGTATATCCGCGCCAAGGGATAACTTGAACAGTGGTGTATGGGTGCACAAACAGAATGTTTAAGTGCGTCTTTATAAGCCCTTTTCTATGCTTTTTTTCACTCATAATTTACTGACTCGGGGTGAATATACAACATTTCTTTAATTCAGGTATCGATCTTTCTAGTTTACTATTAATTATATTTGTAATTTGTATATAATTCGTAATATATTCTATTTTCAGAAATGGTGTTGGTCAATGTACATTCTTAATTATAACAGAGTACTATTTCAAATAATTAAAAACTTATAGCT
>NW_004191742.1:0-6673 GCF_000330505.1 Entamoeba invadens IP1
TTTTTTTAATTCATAATTGCTAAAAAATATTGTATAAAAAAATAAAATGATAATAATATTTTTAATACATTTTAATTGTTTGTTTATTGTGTCAAATGAAAAAACTACACACTTTTCATATTTGTCCGAAAACTACACACACACTATTTTTATTTTAACTAATTATCCATATTATTAACTTTTTATCAAAAAACACAGTCATATATTTAAATAAAATTTGAAAAATGGATAATATTAAAAGGCTAATAAGTTAATCATTTTTATCTATTTATTCAAATATAATCTATTACCCTTAAAAACCAAAAGATAATAGTAATATATTGGGAAGCCATCCTAAAAAAATAACATTGTTTCAATTTTATTTTATATTTAATTCTAGTTGTTTACATAAAATTAAATTAATTTATTGTTTATTGGATAATCAAATAACATAAGAAGACTGATTCTATTAACGTTTTAACATAAACTATATGAAAAAAGTCCGTACTTAACGAAGTTTTAGTGGAAACCTCTTTATAGAAAAATTCCAGTTTTTTTAAAGTTTTTTGTTGTTTTCGTATATTATTTCCGTTTAAAAAAAACGGTACTGACTTTTTACCCTCAAAATCAATACTATTATAAAGTTCAATTATAAGTACTTGATTTCAACGAAAAACATAAAACAAACTTGAACGATTTCTTAAAACTATTTTTTAATTTTTTTCCCTGTTAAGATTATCAAAAATGGTATTTTTGCCTTTTGGTAATCGACGAGTTATTTGAATTGGTAAGATAACCATATTTTACTTCTAACATGACGACTTTCTTGACTTTTTAAATACACGATGACCTTGTTTTAACTTGTTGTCATTTTATGGTTGTCTCTTTTAAATAAACAAACGTTGAAATACTCCACATTTTGAATGGTTGTGTTTATTTTCACTATTGTTTCTTTGTGTTGTAAGTGTGAATGAAAATTATTAATTAAATATTTAATAATAACAAACTTACGATTATAACTCACATTAACCCTACAATACTGTTACTGTTTTAAATAAAACACAAATTTTATTTTTTTGAACTTGAAATGATATACAAAAAAACTTACTTTGTGGCGACTCTTTTGAAAGGTAAACAGAAAACAAACCAATCGCGCAAACAATAATTTACAGGTTTTCTTTTTTTTCTTCAATTTTTGGAAATGTTTTAATTAAAACACTGACTGTATTGGCGTTTTCATCAACAAAACATTTTTTTTTCTAAAAAATGTTTTATAAAAAAAAGAATAGAATCGTAAGGTTAAGCTGTTGTTCATTCATACTTTATACAACACATTCATTTTTTTCATCCTGAAAAATAACAGTTATAAGACTAAATAAAATGAAAATTACACATTTATTTATATATTTGCCCGTTTTATTGTATAAAATCCGCTTAAAGACATATGACTGGATGAGACCCATCTATTGGACACCTATGTCTATCTTTCTATCCACCGGACAACCCACTTCTCATCGATGGAAAATATAAAACTTATATAAATAGATTATTTGTTTTTTTGTGTTAACAAAATTATATTTTGCCGAATTATATTTTTTAATGTTTGTAAATTTTACAAATATTCAGATGTATTACAAATGTTAAAACAATCGTGATTATGAACAAAATTCTCAAAGTACATCGTAGTATAAAAAACAATGTACATATTTAAAAAGGTAATCATATTAGATCAAGATATTATTACAGAAATTATAATAAAATATCAAACTTATCAAATATCATAATATCAATTTCACAACGTTGTAATTAAATCAAAAACCCAATTAAAAAATAAAAAACTTTCAAACAACAAATACAACTAAACTAGTTGTTTATTTTTTGTTTTTGTTGTATATTAAGTTGTCAATGATATCAACATAGACAATCTTTTGTTATTTCAGTGATTTTTCTTGACATTTTGATGTGTACAAATATATTCAACATCAATACAAACGTAAAAGACAATAAACGTTTATTAATAGCATTAATAATAATGTAATTAACTTATAATTAGAAATTTACTAAACAACAATTAACATAAATAACATCCAAGTGACCAATGAAGTAACAATTAAAATCTTTTGAACAATTTCAAATTGTTACCAAAAAATACACAATTAAATGTATATTAAAAATACATTGTTAATTTATTAAATTTGATTTTTAAAACATTTCAATTGTTTCCAGTTTTAAAAGTCTAAACAATATAAAAATGTATATAAACAACCAGATTTAACAACACTATTATCTAATTTGAAGAATAAAATTATTATACATATAATTTGATATATATAAACTTAAAACGTGTTTACATGTAAAACTAAATTGTGAATTTAATTGTTAATTCATGATTAAATAATATACATTTATTTAAAAAATGATTAATTTGTTGTTTCGTGTATTTACACATTTTAATAAAATAATATAATACTAATTTAAGTATTGCATTAACAAAAAGACCATCCTGTATAATGTAATTATTATTAATAAAATAAAATATATTTAATAACATACACAGAAATTTTGATAATCAACTTCCTTTTCTTGCAGCATATTGTTTTAAAAGTTATAACTAAAATAATATAATAAAAATATAATGCAAATTATCATATCCTATTGAAAAGTTTTCATATTGTATATGAAAACTTAAATATACAATACCAAACATTTATTATTTGAATAACATTTTATTTATAAAATTTAAACGAAGCGGTCAATAATAAGAATTGGTTTTTTGATCATTTTTAATACTTTCATTTTGTTGTGTTTTATTTTTCTTGTTATTTAACATTACTTTAATTTTTATTCGAAATGTATAACTTTTTAAATAAAACAAAAAATTGATATTTTTCAAATAATTTTCATTATAATTAAGTTTTTAGTATCGATTTAAGCACAACAAAGAAATAAAATGTGTATTTTTTTATTCATATACATTAAAATATAGAGATTTTATCTGTTTTATTAAAAACTTTAATTAACAGTTAACAGAAGGCGTTTTCAATTATTCACATTTTAACAATTATAATAAAATTTTATTTTACAATAATGTTAATATAAATGTGTTTATTGAATTAAATTTTTTTTAAAGTATTTGTCTATTGATTAAATGTGTTGATTAACTTTTAAACTGTGGGAAATTGATTACAATATCTTATGTGCATGTATGCTTCAGCCACACTTTAAAACCAAAATTGTTTTAAATTGTGATATTCTTTTGATTTCGAAAAAAGTCCAAATATAATATAAGGCAACTTTTGTATTTAAACACAACACCTTAAACTATGCCATTAATTATTAAAAACAAGTTTAAAAGTACACAAATGTTTACGACATTTTTTATTACTAACTTATTGTTTTTATACATGTATACAAAATATATTAAATAAACTTGCTCGGTGTCAAGGGTTAAAAAACTTAAATAAAAATTCTAATGAACATAATATTTGTTTATGTGATTTTATTTTTTATGATAAACAATCGAGATTCATCAAACAATTTATGTTTGTTATTTAAATGTTTAATAACACACAAAATCAAATAATAACAACACTAATACGGTTTTAATAATATTAAAAAAGCGTAGTAAACATGATACTTAATTATGAACAAGAAAATCAATAATATGTTTTAATCTTAATTGTTTGAATAACGATTAATTATAAACAATTAAATAATAATTAAAGCAAAAAAGATTATAAATTCACAATAAAAAATATTAAACTGTGTTATTATTTAAACATTATAGCTTAAACACGTGTAATACATGTGCCTTAAACAACAATTTTAACGATATTTAAATAAAATAATTATTAAAACGATTATATTGTAACAAGTTTATAATGTTTAAATTTTACAACAAAAAGAAACGTGGTTAAATAATAATTTGTAATAGATAATAATACTACATTTTCGAATTTAAACCGAATTTGAGTAATTCAACATTACCTTTTTGTGTACTTTATTTTTTGATAAATATTTTTTATATATGAGCAAAACAAGTTTTTTGTGTTTTTAAAAAGACAAAAAATAATTTTATATTTAGAAATAAATGTGTTCTATTTTCGCTATCCAACGATCTTTTGCCATCCAGTCATACGTCTTATTATTCAATATCTATAATTAGTCTGGTCAGTAGTTTTTCTAGTGGTCCCAGTTAATTCCGCTATCTTTAATTGTTATTTTATTTATTAGCTTGGTCTAAATTCAAGGTTCAGACAAGTCTGTTATTTGAGGGATAAGAGGGAATAAAAATAGGCATAAAACGATGTCAAACAAAATGAATTTTATTTGAAATTATTTATTTCAAAAAATTGAGCTTTTTTCGGTACCGACTTTTGAAAAACAGTTTATGTTTGTTAAATGGCATAAATAAATAATTTCATAACATTTTGTTTTCTAGAAAAAAAATAACACGTATATTTGCATAAATCAGGTCTCAATTTTTTGGCACCCATTTTATACAATATTTGTAACAATTTGCCAAAACAAGACTTATCAGTCATACTATCTTGAATCACGGGAACTTTAATGAGTGCCAGATTTTTTCCTGAGTGAACTAAACTCGTTTCATTTCTTAAAACAAATTCTTGCACTTTGAAATACTTTGCCTGTGATTTACCATTGATTTAAATGTTATACAATAATCACAAATAAAAAGATTAAATTATCATTAATTTTGGATAATTTAAAAAAAAACTTAATAAATTTATTTTTAAATTAAAAAAAATATTAATAATAAAACATAAATCCTTAAAAAGATTATTAAACAGGATTCCCTCATTCCTGTTTTGAATTTATTTATTTTCACTTTTTGACTCTATTAATAAAATATTTAAATAACAATATTTAATACAATAAATGTATAATATATTTTTAATATAAGTAATAAGCATTAAAATTTTTAAAAAACGATATTCGACTTTAAAACATCGAATATCGTTTTATTTTAAAAGTGATAGGGTTCTTTGGGTAAAGAATAAATCTAATTATCCTTTTAATAATATCATATTAAATCTGTTTTTTTTTCAAATAATTTCATATTATAACAACTTTTTGATCTCAACATCACAATGTTTACTGCATTCCTGCTACTCTCCATCTCAAGCGCAAAATATTTTCTTGTGTCCACTGGTGAATTCACAGAAAAGTGGAAACTGAGCAAATTTGGAGTGTGTTATGTATATGAGCACAACCAATATCTTAAATATGAAGAGATTAATGGTGTTATTCATGAATATTTATCTAATGACTGTAAAACGTGGAGACCTTATCAAATCCCAACGTTTGATAATTCTCCTTTTGTTGTGGAAGAGATACCAAGTTATGTTGCTGTTGGCCAATACTATGAACAAGACGGTTGCACAAATCGACTTGCACTCTCAAAACCAATAGAATACATTTATGGAGATCAATGTATCCCCAATTTGGACACTTCAACCAAGTACGCAGTTGAAGGCAATAAGTTAATTTTGAAAAAGTTTACTTCAATTGACTGCTCAGGAAATGGAGAAACAAATATGGAAATTGGGGAAATTGATAAATGTGGAACTGTAAAAACCAATGGAAAATTTGTGATTGGGTTGGGCGATCTCAGTACAAGTGAAGTTGATAATCAAAGCGCAAATGGAGTCGACAAATTTTTCGTATTTGTTGCTTTAGTAGTAATTTTCATATTATAAACCATTTTACGGCTCTATTTAAAGTTTTTATTTTATAAAAACATCAAAATATAAACAAACAACACAAAGATAGAGTTAGTCTAACAACTTTATTAGGTAGACAAAAAATAGCTTAAATTATGGGTAAAAAACCAGCATTATATAAAACATGAAATACTTACAACAACGTTCAAAATTAATAGAATGTTGTTTCGAAAAATTTTATTATATTTTAAAAATATGAAATAAGTTTATATAAAAACTGCATTGGTTTTTTTAAATTGAACCAAACAATTATGAATAACCAATATTTATAAATATATTTCCATTTTAAAACAATCAATTATATAATGTAAATGACATTAATTATTAGTTATATAACTAATAAGGTCTTTTTTCTTGAATAAAAAATAATTTGCTTTATTCATGATTTTTATAAATTACAATATTCTTTTTGTACTTCTTTTTTTAAGGTGAAGAGGAAAAATAACAGCTTATTTAAAAGAAAGAAGTACAAAAAGAATAAATCAATAAAAACTATTTTAACAATTCAATAAAATGTTTTTTAATTCTTAAAATAATTTTTTAAATTTTTCAAATGTATAAATAACCAGTCAAATAAATACACCAAGTTTGTGGAAAAAAGTCCAGCTCGATAAGAATAACTCTATTTTATTATAAACAACCATTTATTAATAGTTTCTATTTTTATTAATATTTAATTTCATATAGCCATCAATCCTAACAAAGAATTCAATTTAAATATTGAAAAGCCTTTATTTGGGAATGAATCCCAATTTTGTACATAATACCAATGTAAGTTACAACCATAATTATTTTCATTTGGTTAGACACGTTGGTTCCACATTGAGATTGACTCAATTCACGCATGGATTGAATGGCTGGCAAACATCTTAAATAAACGCCGTGTTTTGTTTAACAACTCAATGGTGTTTGAAAGTTCAAATTAGTTGCAATCAATCCATTGTTTCGAA
>NW_004191741.1:0-1172 GCF_000330505.1 Entamoeba invadens IP1
CACACGATGGTGTAACACATTAATTTTCTGGTGCTCTGCCATATTTTCTAAGCTTAACTATATCTTTTTCCACTTTGCAGTGGAAACATCCTCAAGTTGTTCACAGATACAATGAACTTCGGGGTGGTGGTCATGTATTTCATTATAGTCATGACATTTCATGAGGGTATTGTTTTTTTTTTATTTTTTGGTCGGTATTAATATTTTCGAGGCAGGCTCGACCTAATGGGTGATCTACAAGGTATAATGCCATATGATGTGTGCCGACTTATTACTCGAGTCGGCATCGAGTATCACAAATATACTACATGGTCATTTCGACACTTATTCTGAATATAACAAACATTCAATGTTATGATGTGTTTAACATTATTTATTTGTGCTTTAAATATGGTTTCTCATTTTTCGATTATTTTAGCTTCGTTTATATCATATATTTTTAATATAATAAACCATTTTATAATAAAAGACTATAAGCATAATATGTATTGTATTTTGGTATTTAAGGTAAGGTTTCGTTGTGTTTTCATTCCAGACGGGTTGTTTTATTTTTAATTGTTGTATCATTGAACAAAATATACTTATAAGTATAAATTTGTTAATATTTTATTTCAAAGATGTTATACAATACAGTCATGTATCTTTTGCGTTTTCTTTAAGGTAGTTTTGATTTTTTCATTTGATCTTTAAGAATGAATGTATTTTAATTTTTAAAAAATACCTTTTCCTGTCAACTTAAAATAATTGCTATTGTTTTAATTATATTATTAAAATTTTTATGTAAACTATTTTTAAAATTATTTATTTTTATTGTAATAAATAAAATTTCTTGTTGTTGAGATTTATGTTAGTGGTTTAACATATTATAAAATATAGCAAAAATTATTAATTTAATATTATTTACTTCAAAATTTAATTTAAAAACGAAAATAAAAATTTAAAAATTAACCAATTTGTATCATAAATAAAAACATCTTGACAAACAAACTTATATTTAATAAAACAACAATATTTATTTTAAATTATTAACATTCATTGTTTTATGAACAATTAATCAATTCAATACTAAAAAATGATATTTATTTATTTTTAAAAACAGATTATTATTTTTTGAATAACTTTGTTGTTGAATTTTTAATATTTTAATAAAAATACCTTTTATTTTTTAAATT
>NW_004191740.1:0-13867 GCF_000330505.1 Entamoeba invadens IP1
AACATGTGTAGTAATCATTAAAATAATCAGAAGTTTCATGTCCATGTTCTTTTTTTACCACGAAATTCAAAATTGTCTAAATGACTATATTCATCTCGTTGGGGAACGGAAAATCTGCCCTTTTAAAAATTGCCTTTTCAATAATTCGCCTTTTTTCGCCTTTATTTTTCAACAAAATTTCAAGTCATTTGAATTTTTGTTGAATATTTATTTAAAACTCTTTTACAAAAAATAAATCAATCTGTATTATTGTATTTATTACAAAAATATATAATGTTTATAGTTAATTTATATTTATTATTTGAGATGGTTTTTATATTAAATATATAAGTATAATAATTATAATTAATTATAATAATTGTTTTAATTATTTTATTATATACACCAAAATGAAAAGCATTATAATAAGTTTATTTATTTTACTCTTTTAACTATTTACAATTAGATATAAATCATAATTAAATTACAATTGTTTTTTTTAATTATTTAATAATAATAATTACATTCCATTGTGATAAAAAATTATATACAATAATTTTATAATTGTGTATGTTCAGATAGTAGATGTATTATTAATTAATAATATAATTTATATATTTTTAAGTTTATCAATTTATTATTATTAGATAGAAAATATCACTATTGTAATTATTAATTATAATATTAATTGTACATCAATTAAAAAACATCAAATTGATTATTCTTCCATTCTACTATTTTTGGTCCTTTTCGACTTAATAGAATTTTTTCCTTTTTGCATCACCTTTTTCAATTCTTTCGCTTTTTTAAAATCTGTTTTTTTCTTCGATGTTCTTTTTTATTTACTTGGTTTTTTGGTTTTTTTTCACTGTTTATTTTTTTGTTCTTTTTTATGTGTTCTTCAATTTCTTTTCCTGTGTTATAATTCAAAGTGACTTCATTATCTATTTGAGGCTCTTCTATAACCATTTCATCGTTATCTTCATCACTTTCATTGTCTTTAAACAAGCTATTTTCTTTTTCGGATACAATTTCCATTTTTTCGTGTTTTTCTGACGTTTCTTCTTCGGCCATTGTAAGTTGTTTCATTTTATCAATAATTTCGTTTTCATTTTCAATTTCAACTTTTGCAGTATCAACATCCAAATTGAAATAAATTTGATATTTCTTTTTAGTGAGAAGTTTGGTGCACTTTTTAAGAAATACAATTGGTTCAATTCTATGAGCACCAAATAATTGTTCCTGAAGTTCTTTCAGAGTAATATTTTTTTTCGACCGTACCAATCTTTTTTCGAGTTGTGTTAAGGGACTCTTCAAATAGTTTAAATTTTAAATCTATAATATTCTGGAAAGACAGCAATTTTTCAACAAAAGTGTGAATAACAGGATGAGAAATACATATAAATCGATTCAACGCCGAATGAAAACTTTCCGCTCGGTTATTTGTTCTTTCGGGAAGACCAAATACCGACCAGTGCTCAATTTTAAAAACGCCATTTATATAAGTGTTTTCAAAATACTCAAAAAACACTTTAACATCTTCGTCTTGACACAGTTCTTCTTTTATCATATAAAATGTGTCCATGATCATTGTTTTTGGCAAATAAGCCAATGACATTAACATTTTTATTAGAGTTTTAAACGAATCACCTTCAACAAATCTTTCACCAAATCCCATAGTTAAAACTCTCCTATAAAGAGATTGGCAAAAATGAAAATGACAACATTTAACATCAACCTCATTTTCAAATAGATCTTTGAAATACACAACTTCAAAGTCTCCCATTACAACAACATTTTTATGAAACACTTTTTCTTTACAAATTTCTTCAATTTTATCGAATATTTTTTTGTACGTTTCTTTACTTTTTGAAACAAGACACGAATAAAAAACTGGAAAAGATTCTCCATTTTGCAAACCGTGAATGGTATACATTTGAGAAAATAATTCTATTTGTCAAAAATGATGTACAAATAATATAAAAATATATTAATATTTTTGTAAAAATGTTTGATATTAGTATATTATAACACTTTAATATCAGATTATTTTATTTAGAATGTATATTATTATTATTATTATTTTAATATTTAAATTCTATATTAAATTTAGAAATGAATTATTTTCTATTTAACATAATTATAATATTTTATTATCAATATTTTTTGTGTAATAATATATTATTTAATATAAAATTTTGTTTCCATATATCTCAATAGACAAACTTGGACATGATTTAAAAGTTCCATCCATCAAAATTGTACTACACGTTTTAAAATAATTTAAATATTCTTTCTTACCAAATATAATCATTTCATAATCTTGGTGCATGACAAAAGAAAATTCCTCGTTAGTGAATGTGATTTGATCAATTTCTTTTGGGTTTTTGGATATCTGTTTTTGACTTCGTACTATATGTTCACATAAAGATAAACGTTTTGAAGAACCATTGACGTAAGCTTCTGCGACTATTTCCATGGCGCTTTTATTTTTTGAGTTTTCTTTCTTTGCTTCTTCTTTCATGTTTTCAGTACACTTTTTGTCGAAATAAGAAGTGGTGTCATGTTCATGTGGAAGACCCTTTTGAGAACCGGTTTCTTCATATCCAATTGTGTTTCCTTTTTCATCAAAAAGCAATCTAATACGTTTTTTACATTGTTGGTATTCACATTTGAATAATATGCGTTTTTATCAACAGATCTAAATTTATAACCATTAATGTATGGTTGAAGATTTCCATGTGTTGATGAAATCATTTCAAATTTATGAGGTTGAGGAATGTCGGATATAACCAATGGTGTGGTTGTTTTATTTTCCATTGAATATTGTAGATGACCTAATACGTTTCATAATAAAATAATTCTATTCGATCATAAAAATTGTATAATTTATCAATATTTATATATATACTTTTTATTTATTTATTTGTGTTATAATCAATATTTTATGTTATTAAAATACAAATATTATACAATTATTAACAATTTATAATTATACAGTGTATATATATATTTACAGTTATTCTTATAATAATAATTAAATTGTTAATAATTATTTATATTATAATGTAGTTTTCGAATTTAAATAAAATTATATATTTAAATATTTTATATATTTAATATAAAAACCATCTCAAATAATAAATATAAATTAACTATAAACATTATATATTTTTGTAATAAATACAATAATACAGATTGATTTATTTTTTGTAAAAGAGTTTTAAATAAATATTCAACAAAAATTCAAATGACTTGAAATTTTGTTGAAAAATAAAGGCGAAAAAAGGCGAATTATTGAAAAGGCAATTTTTAAAAGGGCAGATTTTCCTAAACCCCATCTCGTTGACACCAAATTAGTTTTCCACATACTCTACAACGAAAAGACCCGGTAGCGCGATCTTTTGGAGAAAATTTATTACCGTCAACATAAGGCATTTTTTCGCCTCTTTCAGATTGTAATATAACAAAATGTGGAGGAGAAGGAAATTTTGATGATGGATTCTCATGAGATTCCATTGTTTAAATAAATGGTTTTTGTATTTTAACCCCCATAAAAATTACTGGGTTTTAATATACATAATTGTTTTAAATTATATAATATAATCATATTTAATTAACAATAAAAACATAATTTAATTGATGTTTTATGTCATTTAATATAAGCACATTTTTTATAAATAATATTATATAATATAAAACACGAATAAAATGATCATTTTTGTTTGTTTTTTTTGAATAAATTATATTAAAAGCATCACATGTATAAATTTATAATAAATAATTATTATATTTTATTAATTTAAATTACAGTATATATAGATATTTTATTTATTGTATACAAAATTTTGTTGTTAAAATTTTGTTGAACACGTGTTGAACTTTTGTGAAATTACAGGGGTGAATTCTCGGGGGCGAGGTTGTATAGGAATGAGTTTTCCCCCAATTTTATATTTTAGACCTAAAGTTAAAATTGCATTATAAAGGGATTCATGAGGATTGTTAATTTTTCTGAGGATGGTAAATATCTTAAACATAATTTCTTTCATTTTGGATTTTTTTGCCTAAGATCAAAAAGGTATATTTTGAAACACGTGATTTTCTTTAAAAATGCTATTTATGGATTTTTTGAAAGATGATTCTTGGTGTTGATTTTTACAAAAAAATAATCTATTTCTATTTTTTGATTTACCACAAGACTAACATTGGTTTATATGAAAACAATAAAAAATAATTTAATTTATCGAAAAAGTCGATTTTTTTTATCAAAAACACAAAACAAATTAATCTAACAATTTTTAATCTTTTTTACAAAAAATACAATTTATTATAAATCAATTCATAATATTTCAAACAATAAAAATTGATAGCAAATAACGTACTAATAATTAATACTTTATGCGATGACAATTTATGTATTTGCGCAAATTCAAAACGCGAGGTTTTGAAGATCGATGAAACAACGACTGATAAATGAACAAATTTTTAAAATAAAATCATTTTTGTTTTAAACGGTTTTATTTATATTTCAAAACATATACACACAAGAAATATATGTTTATATTATTTTTTTATACAATATCAATTCTCAATAAAAATGTGTTCAATTTATTAATCAATTTTATATATTATTTGGCGTTTTTGTTGTGTTTTGACGATTTTTGATATAATCAATTAACAAAACTCACTTTATAAATTGTCTTTGAAAATATAATGTTAAATATAGATTTTTAAATCAGAAGTGGCAGTGCTATAAATATCTCTGAGGATGGTAAGTTGTGTAACAAACAAACATTGTCAACACAGGCTTAAACATCTAACAAGTGAAATGACGTGTTCCCATATTCAAAAATAGTAACTTACTCAATATACATTTCAGACAGATGTAAAAGTGTAAACTTTCTATTTCTGTCATCCTCAGAAAATAAATGCCATCCTCAGAACTGTAAATTCGTTTAAAACACAAGTTAATATCAAAATGAAACATTCTTTTTTAAATATACACAACATGATTAACTTTGTTATTACAATAAATTTGAATAATTGCATAAATTACAAAATTATTTATAAATTTGTTATTTTAAAAATGCATTATTATTAAATCAGTGTTTTCGACTTTTTCAATTTTCATTTTGATAAAAAAAACAATTATCAATTTAAACTTAAATTTTAATTATTATGTTATAAAGACGGATTCGAAAATAATTTCAATAAGTATATAATCATAATATGAACAAGTTGAATACACACTTTGTTGTTTCCCGTCTCAAGTAAACGAGTTATAATTATTGTTTTTGTTTACTGATTATCGTGGAGATTTTTTGATTGTATTTATTTTTTTGGCATTTATGACAAATTATTACCATTATTTAAAATTTGAACTTTGACTTGAAATATTAAGTGTAAATTATAACTTGAGTTGTGAGAGTGGGCTTTATGGGGAACTGAACCTTATGGATTTGATTTTTGTATCCTCAGAAAAATATATTTTAATAAGGATAGCTTTGATCTTGAGGATACACCTTATCCTTAAGAAACCCTTAATAGTCGTAAAAACCTGGGGGCTGATCTCTTGCTGTAATGTCGATTATGTGAAAACTGCTGAAAATGCCTTTTTTATTTAATAGCAAATTTATATGTAATTTATTTTTAGAATCTTTTTTATTTTTATATTTATAGAAAAAAAACGCAATTTTTTGAGTCTCATGCATTTTTCTTAAGAAAAAAAAATACTGTTGACCAGTTAACAAATTTGGTAAAGATAATTAATAACAAATTATTTATAATACTTATAAATTAATCACAATTGAAAATAAAATAAAATATTTAATTATTTGTTTAACACGTTTTCTTGTTTCCCTGTTAATTTTTTTATTGGGCAGTGTTATTTTTTTCTTTTTTGTCGTTTGGTCTTTAAAAAAACTGGTATGCCTGTTTTATTTTTTCTTAACATTTTTCTGCACAAGAATATTACTCAAACAAACTAACAAATAAGAACTAGTTTAAATAAGATATTATATAGAACATATAATTTTTATATTTTTTTCTGAATTTACGCAATCATAACGCCAAAAAATCCTAAACAGATATTTTCAAGCCGATAAAATTTTTAGTATTAGGCGATGTACTTGGAGTTTCCAAAACAGGTTCACTATCAAGTACATTTCAACCACCTTGAATGTCATTGTTATTGAATATATAAAATAATATATACATTATATATAACAAACATGTTTACTTGTTGTTGTAATACATTTTATAACGCAGTTTGTTGCAATTCAATTTTTTGAAAAGATAATAGTTTGCTGACTTGTCTGTTTTTGCTTTTTTTTAATTCTCCGTAGCACGTTCCGTTGTTTTTATCCAACTTATTGGTGTGATTGTTTTCAACTATTTTCTCAAAAAGAATCTGAAATTTAATTTGATTATTTTTGAGATGTGAACAAAAAATTAGCGTTGGTGAAAAATAAAATTGAAAGATAAAATAAACTATTGTTAGTAAAAACAACTGTATTATTTTGTTTCAAAAAATAAACCGACTATTAATTAGTGATAAAAAATAGCGGAATAACAAGATCAATGAGACTATTTACATTGCTTTTGTGATTAATTCATATAAACATATTAATATCATGATTAGTATATGTTGTAAAATCAAATGGGAATCTTCAGTCATTATTCGATATAAGAATTAATTCGATATAAGGGAGAAAAATAAGAGGAAGCCCTTATATCGAACAATAGAAAAAAAAATGAAAAAAGAAATTTATGTGTTTGCTTTTTGTTGGTTATTTCAATTTAAAAACCCAAAATGGTAATAATTGGATTAATTTGTCACTAAGTTAAAAAGTCGATTAAAATAATATAAAAATAGAATAAATACTATGTTTTATTTTTTTAATAAAACATTTTTTATTAAAATAAACAAAATAATGAATTTATTATAAAAATAGATAAACAAGTAAATTTTATTTTGAAATAATACAATGAATGTATTTGCATTCTTTCAAAAAATAGTTTCCTTGACAAATACGAATCATTCCGTTTATTAACATTAACAAAAATGTCTTTATTTTCAGGTTCAATGTCATGTAATCTTTTTTGGAATTCAATGATTGTTTTATCTATTTGCTCTTTTTGGACAATGAGTGTCTGAATATTTTCTTTAATATCTTCAACTTCTTTTTCGTTTATTTTTAACAAAGCATTCGTGTCGTTGTTATACTCTTCATTCGTCATAGTAGCGGGTATATTTTCTCCTTCAAATTCCCATTCATACACAGGATCAATAATTTCGTCACAGTCTTCAAAGCAATTGCGAAAACCAGCGTGTTCCCCACAATTGGTTATTGTCATCTTAGTCACTTTATCCCAAGCATTTACACAAATCTCAATTGCGTTACCAACTGTGTAAGTAGGCAACATTCTCTTGAGGTTTACCGAACTTAATACAACATCCATAAAAAGGCGATGGTTATGTATCTTAAAAGACATAATTATACCGGCATCATCTGGTTGATATTTGGAATGTTGAATTTTCAGGAAGGTTAGTGAGAACTATATGCCTCAAACCAGTGAGTTCATACACATAACAATTCTATTGATCCTTGCCTTTGAACTTGTATCGCTCGTCAAGATCAAAAAGTTCGTTATTTGTTTTCAACGTCGAAGTGTGGCTGGGACAAGTATCAACTATTAAAAGAATAGTTCTATTTGGAGTTAAGCGATCAATTTCGTCATCCCAGGATTTCAACCATTAATGAAATATATAAGTAGTCATCCACGATTTTTTCTGGTTGATGTATATTGTATTGAAAATAGTAAGGTGAGGGTCTTTAAACCATATTGGGTTTTTTGTTGGTCCGATAACCAAAAGAGGTCTTTTCTCTCCCACAAGAGAAGTACAAATCATTAAAGAAATGCGAGCCTTTGACACTTTATAAACCACTCTTCTGTGAATCATCAAGTGTCCTTTATGGCAAAGCCATATAATACAAACCAGTCTCATCGGCGTTGTATACATCTTCTTTGGGGAATTCATTAACAACCTTTAACAGTTCTTCGAAAAGAGGACTAACCTTTACCAAATCTACAGAAGCCGCTTCGCCATGAGTTTTGTTCATTTTAAAATTGTTTATCTTGCAAAAAATGGGCCCATCCAATAGAAGCACCTTGGTGAATAGTATCTGAGTGCTCTTGAATAAAACATTTGGCTTGGGAAACCAACATAAAATAATCAATTGGTATTCCCGCTTCACGAACTTCATAAAACAAATTGATTATTGCTTCCTCGAGTTACGGGTTCTGTGGTTTTCTTATTCGTTTATACGAGGATGGAAAGTTTATCAATGTTTCTTTATAAATTGAACGCAAATGATAAACTTGCTTTGGAAAAATTACTATTTAAGTTGTTGTCTTACAACTTCGATTAATTTCTGTGTGTTTTGATAAAGATTAATTAATTCAATAATTTTTATTTTGTCTTTTAACATCAATGATGTTCTCGTTTAAACACGTTTGGATTGCATTAAAACTTAATAATTTAACATATTTATTTGAAGTTTTTTAAGTCTAAACAGTTAATACAAAAGTTTTATTTGTTATGTAAATTGTGTTAATATGTTTGTCTTTGTCTTTTGATATATTATAAAATTTATTATTCATTTAAGATAAAAATATCTGACAATTGTTTTCAAGACATAGGCAAAGTGTTTATTTTGGTTATTAAAAAATTAAAATTAAAATAATATTTTTGTGACAAAAAACAAACTAAGGTATTTATTTGTTAATTATACAATTCCTCATTTTTTCCCTTATTTCGAATAACATTGGTACCCGGTATTCCCTTATATCGAATAATGACTGTAATCATAATTACACATTTAAATCAGATCGTTTTATTTTAATTAAAATAGTAAGGCTGAATTCTAGTTTTTCAAAATAAACATTGAGGCAAAATAATATTATGGTAAAATAAATCCACAGATAAAAAATACACAAAAATAAAACCTGTTAGATATTTATTAAAATATTTGTTTTTTGACAGTTAAGGGATATGATATATTTAAATCAAACTAACTAAAAATTAAAGTTTTTTATACTATTTTTCTGATTCACTGAACTTATATTTTTCTCGTAATTCGCCGAACATTAAGATTTGTGATAATTTGGCAAACTGTCATTATATATATATACATTTAATTATTGACGTTATTTGATAACCATTTAGAATAATTTACGATTATAAATTTATTTTTCATCAATTCACACATTTCCAAAATAATTATAGCCGAAAGTGTTATTATAACATACAAAATTTGTATAAGATAATCAACATATTGGTTATAAAAAACTGACGCAAGTTATTAGAATAAAGATTTTAAGAACCTCTGATCAATTACATCATTAATTACCAATTCTTTTATTATTTGTATATATTTTTTTAATATAAAAATATATTAAAAATTTTTATATTTTTTAAATTATTAATTTAAAATGGTGTTTTTTGAATTTAAAACGTTTAAATACATTAAAAAGCTTTTATATTAATTGAAATGTGTGAATTGTAAAAAAAAGACTTGTTTAAAATCCTAAATATTTTTTCAGATTTCGTCTGTACTTTTCAATTTCTTCTGTTTCCTGTTGTTGATTTCTTGTCAAATCGACAA
Organism: Entamoeba invadens IP1; assembly: GCF_000330505.1. NCBI lineage: Eukaryota > Evosea > Mastigamoebida > Endamoebidae > Entamoeba > Entamoeba invadens. The sequence goes on from NW_004191740.1 coordinate 9,648, forward strand.
CAATTTGTCCCGGGTCTTGATTTCCATCTTTGTCCAATACAACCAATTTGATTTTCCCTATTATTTCAACTTCAAACTTAAATGTGATTTTATCCCAAAAATTGAACCTCAGAGTAGTTTCGAATATTCCAATCAAACTTCTGTCTTCTGTAAGTATGACTGAAACAGTTGGTGTGATTGTTGGGACACTGAAAGTAACATTTTCAACTGGAAGGGGTGTTCCTTTATTAATCAATGTAATTAATACATTTCCTGTTTTATGTTTGTGAATATCAACTATTGTCATCAATGTATTCACATCTCTTGCTGTTATTTGTGTGATATGATTTTTGACTGTTTGTGAAGCAACGTCTCGTGCATACAAACAAGCGCCTTTAGCGATAACCAAATTACTGTCTTCACGCTCCAACAATGGTCGATCGGGAAAAACTTTTCTTAACATTTTTTTCACTTCAGGTATTTGAGAACTTCCACCAATTAAAACGACACTTTTTATTGTAGAAGATCGTATATTACCCTTTTTAAGTGTTTCTTTTATTGTTTCCTCGCACCTCCGAAAAATTGACAAACAACACTTTCCCAAAATATCACGAGTAATTGTTAATTCAAATTCACTGCCAAATTTGGTGAATTTCAGAGTAACATTTTCTTTGACAGACAACTCGATCTTTGCATTTTCAATCAAATTCTTGAGTGATTGCCTTCGTAATACTTTCTTTTTTTGTATTGTTGTGCTATCACCATTTTGCACTTCAAATAAGTTGTTTACCTCATTTTCATCATATTCCTTCCACTCATTCATGACATAATCCAGAAGTGCAATATCGATGTCAATACCACCAAGGTTTTTATCGCCATGAATACCACAGAATTTAATATGACTGCCAGTTTTCTCGCCAACAGCAGTGTCTAAAGTTCCTCCTCCAAAGTCAAAGAAAAAGACCATTCCGTTTGGTAAATTGTTTTTGAGTGAATAATTATAAGCAGCTGCTGTGGGTTCTGATATTAATCCAATGACATCAAGGTCCGCTATTTTTGCTGCTTCTTCGGTTAAGTCCCTTTGTTTTTGATCGAAGAAGACGGGGTGTGTCACAACAACTTTGATTGACTGTCTTTGAGGGTCGAAATTCACACTTTCAATAATTTGCTTTTTGACGTGACTTAATATGATTGCAGAAATTTCAACGGGGCGGACTGGTGTTGGGCGACCTTGGAAAGTCGTGTTAAAATAACAAAACCCGTCAGTGTCTTCTAAAATGTCTGCGTAATTTGATTTGATGTTAACAATTGAATCATCACCAAAAGGAACACCCAAAATACGTTTAACTTCTGAAATGTTTGTAATTGATTCGGTCGCTACTTTAACTGGATAACTATTGAAATCAACAGTTGAACGAATGGATTGATCTTCGGACGAAAAGGTCAAAGTTTCGACACATTGAGACACATTGGAATTATAAGCGGCTTTGGTATATGTTGTGCCAAGATCAATACCAACATATATACTTTCTTTTTCCATTTTGATTTTTTTGATTATTTTTGTTTTTATAATAAAAATTGGAATGATTATTAGTTCAATAGTATAATTAAATTATAAAAGTGTGGTATATTTAATGAAGTTTTTATTTAAAATGATTTTTATTTTCTTTTAAAATATAATTTAAATTTAAATAATTATTTTTAAATAAAAATATTTTTTATAATTTAGACTGATTTTTAAAAGTTTGAATTTGTGTTTCGTTTATGTATACAAAAATAATTGAAAGTAATTTTTAAAATACAGTCTGGACTTTAATTTTTTTAAATATTGTTTAAGTAAATTATAGACATAAAATTTTTACTTTAAGAAATTAACAAATCAGTAAGTACAAACTTTTCATCCACAGTTTTGATTTACTAAAGTTACCATATTTGTGTATTTCAATTACTGTACTAAAATAAAAACGAATTTATGAAACCCAAAAATCACCACGGAAAGCATTTCGAGCACAACTTTTGTACTCCAAATTGATTTTGTTGTGGAATATTAGAGACTAAATCTAATTTGATTTAGTCGATGTGACAATGCAGTTATATAATCAATATTATTTACATCATCACAATTTATGTGTGCAACATTTTCTGTTTTTTTTTGACATCACAAAACACTTTTTGTACATTTATAAAACGAAATGTTCTGTCTTATTTCTAACAGTCATTACATAATTATTGCATTTTTGGAAATTGCTCATTTATACATTATAACTATTTAGTAATGTATATTATCAATGTGCTAAAATTATTAAAAAGTTGAATTAATCAAAGTTAATAATGTGTTTTTATTTTTTAATGTTATTAAAACATACAGTAATACTTCCCAAGATTGGGAAAATGTAGTAATTTTGTACTCTCAAGAGCGGGCATTTTCGCCAATCAAACCTTAATTACCGCTCTACAGATAACTCTATTTATGGTTTTAATCGAAAATCAGCCCGCTCATGGGAGGTATTACTGTATCGGGCACACATAGAGTATTCTATCTGTTTTCAATAAAACACCTTTTTCGACCAAATAATAAATGAACCAAATGTAAGTCTGTTTGAAAATGTTGTCCATTTGACAAAATTTTACAAAAATAAGTTTTAAAAATTGGGAATTGGTAAAAATGTTGAAATCAGGGTAAAAATTATGAAACGGTGTTTTAGAGTGTTTCAAATCGTTTCGCGAAATATTAAGTTTTGATGGTTTAAAATGCTTATACAACGTTGGAAAGCGGACAACGTTTTCAGACTGACTTTATATATAAATACAAAGAATGTAAGTTTTGTTTTTTGAATAAAATAAAAAATAATTATTTATATAAAATATAGTTGATGGTTAATATTCTTTAGAAAATAATTCAATCTTAAAATGTTATATGGGCATATATTTATACTCACCATCGCCTGCTGTTCATCTTTTTATTACTGGTCTTGATGCAGCAAGTAAGACGACAATTATCTACAAATATTGTCAGATATAAAAACCTACAATTTGAAGTTAATAATCAATATAATTCATTTATAAGTTTTGAACATATCAATTTTAAAAATTACGAAACCATCACTTAAGATTTTGGTGGTAACATGCGACCAGAGCCTTTTATTACCAAAAATGTTGTTGGATGTAATGTTTTGATGTATGTTATAGATATTTCTGATGTCTATCGTCCACAAGAAGCCAAAGACGAAATGTTCAGATTTCTTCAAGACTCTGAAACTCGTGGTATCCCACTGATCATAATTTTCTCAAAAGTTGATTTGCCTTACAACATGACTGAAACTGAATTAATAAAATTTTTCGAGCTTGACAAAATAAAAGAACGAAAGTGGACTTTTATAATGATGAGTGCTTACACAGAAATGGGCTTGTTAGAGGGGTTTAAATGGGTCGAATCAAAGGCTAAATTAATTTTTTAATACGAAATGGGTTCAATTATTTATGTTGTAATAATATTATTTTTTTATTTGAAAACGTTCATTATAATCATTAACTATTTTTAGTTTAGCTTATTCAAAAAATCAGGTGTTAAAAATAATTTAAAATTTTGACATTAGTAATGGTGTTTGTGCTAATAAAACTAACAAAATAACTTAAACCAACTTTATTATTAGAACACTTTTGAAATTTTTGTTCTTTGTATATGTTTAAATAAAACAACTGTTGCACTTTTATTTGATAAACTTTTTTTAATATCATTTCAAAAAGAAAGAGCAAACACTTTTTATGTTAAACACATTTAAATGTTCAACAAATTCGAAGACAACAGATTAGTTATATTTAGTTGTTTTACGCTTGTATAATGATTACTTGTGTCATAGTTGACAAGCGAATATAATCTTAAAATATGAAGCTATTGTTTTTTATTACAAAAAAAAGTCTAAACACAAAAAAATAATATTTCTTTTTATAGTTCATTTATTGAGTTTGTTTTACATTGTTTTTAAAGTAAATCAATCAAATATTTTTTTATAAGTCGTCTTAAACAAGAATCGAATAATTATCATTGTTGAGTTATATAAGAGTTTATAAAAGTTTTCAAAAACAGAAAATTATTATTTATTCAACAACATGGTTTGTAATTTAATATTGTTTGATTGAAAAACTAATGAATAATGAAAAAGAGAAGAAATGATCATGAAAGTGGTGTAGGATGTATTTGACATATTTTGATGATTATTTTATTATTATATCATTAATAA
>NW_004191740.1:13967-22219 GCF_000330505.1 Entamoeba invadens IP1
TTTATTATCAGACAATTAAATAAATCAATTGTTTTTGAACAATTAACTTATGAAAATTAATGGTTATTATATACAATAAAATTTATTTAATGTAAATCTAAATAATTTACGTTAATAAACGCATATAATAACGATGATAAATAAGTAACAAGTATTATTTCACTTTATTTTTTATAATCAGCTACAAATAATGATGAAGAAGTAAATTAAATTTAATATCCCAATTGTCCCATGTAATCCTTGAGCTTGTAGACAGCATCTGAGTTTTGTCCAGCAGAGACGGATGCGTCCTTGAAGTATCCAATCAAAATGACTTTGATTCCCTTGTAAATGGAAACACCAGCTGCACCAGCCTTTCCAAAAACAGTTCCCTCGTCTTTGTCAGCTCTTGTGACAGTATATTTGACACCACCAATGTGAAGTCCCTTTGACTGGAAGTCTCCGACATTGCCAGACATGATGGCATTTGCAATAGTGGTGGCTTCTGCTTGTTGAATTGTCATTCCAACTTGTGACATAATGGCGCCATTAGTAGCAAGAATGATTCCACCGTGGCCTTTACCTGCACCAATCATTGAAGCTGTGTAACCGCCCCACGAAATCTGAATGATTACCAATTTGTGGTATTTCTTATATCATGTCGACACGTCACGTCTTTTATTTGTTTATTTATATTTAATTGTATTTTAGTTGAAACTATCAGTAAATTATTGCAATGTGATTTTCAAGTAAATTGTGTTAAAAAGAACAATTGATAAAAACTTAAAAACTGTGTCATGATAATTGGAGATAAATTATTATTATAAAGTTTGAAATGTATTTTGTTATATTTAAAATTGTTTGAAATTGTTAAAAGAATTAATATAATATTTTGATAACTATATATAAATATAATATCATTTTAGCAAAAAATAGTTCTAATAACAATAACAAACTTTGTGTCTAATAAATACAACAATGTTTTATTTTTTTATTGTTATTATAAAAAAATAATAAACCATCATTATCTTAAAATAGTAACAAGAAATGTAACAGCATGAATTTAATTATATTTGTTTTATACAATTTTCTCTAATTTTAATACAACTTCTTCAGATGTAATTCTGTCAATTGAATTTTGACACCAACAAGACGTGATTATTGCAAAAATGTTGTTTGGAATGTGATGACTATTTTCAAGACGCTTTCCAGACATCACGAACTCGGCTATTTTCCATGGGTATTTGAAGTCTTCTTTTGGATATGCTTCTATCCAACTAAAACACTCAAACATGGTCACGCCAAATGAGAATATATCAGCACTCTTCTTGTATTTCTCCTTTTTAAGTATCTCAGGTGCCATATACGTTGGTGTTCCAATACCTTTTGTGAAAGTCATGTTGGTCATCAGCATATTGATATTTCGACTTGCTCCAAAGTCAGTCAATTTCGCGTTCACTGTTTCATTCAAATCAAATGAAAACACGAGAATGTTGTCTGGTTTAATGTCTCTGTGTAATATCCCGTTTGAGTGTAAATACAGAATACCTTTGGCTGCGTCTCTCATCATTTTAACTCGAATTTTCATGTCAACTTCGTTTGAATTTTTGTTGTTCATCACATCAAAAAACGACCCAAATTGTGCAAATTCAGTGACTATACACATCTTGTTTGGTACAAACACGGCTCCATAGAAGTGAACGATATACTCACACCTGAATTTGTCTAACATTGAAACTTCTTTATTAAATTCATCAAGTGAATTGTCTTCAGAACTTTTCATCTTTTTAATAACAACAACATTCCCTCTGAAAGTTCCTTTGTACACAACACCAAAAGAGCCCTCTCCTATTTTCTTTTCTTCTATTAACTCGTCTGAGTCAAGTCGCGTCGACAATTTTGAAACAGCAGAAATCCCAATTTCCTTGCAAATTGCTTTTTGTTGTGTATACGAATTTGCCACTAAAAGTATTTTACTTTCAATTTTGGAAGTACACGAAAGTGTCAGTAATATCTCAAATTCACACGCAAAGCCTTTTGGCAACACGACTATTTGTGAATTACTTTCAATTTGATATTTCTGGTTTGTGAGTGTTTTTGTTGAAATTTGAATTTTCATGTTGTGTTTGGTGACATTACCAACACACAACAAATCTCTCTGCTTTTCGTTGACTTCAACTTCTTCGCCATCGTTGAAAACTATTTTTGTTTTATTCACCACAACACCATCACCAACTGTCAAAAATTGAATGTTCGACTTTGACATTTCAAAGAGTGTCGTTGTTGTCTCAATGGACTTCTCTTTCAAATATTTTGAGACGTGTTTTACTATTAACACAATCACCAATATCGCCACAATCAGTATAACTATAATAAAAAGTACAACTATTAGTATGATCCACCACACTACATGTGAATTGCAGTAAGTGCCATTTGCACTTGGTGCGTGCCAAAATGAACATCTTGTGCATTTTGAATGACCAACTTCTTTGCAATTTGTTATTGATGAAATATCAACACATTTTGAGTCAACCAAAACTTCATTTGTATCACATGAAGTACACGCGTATTTTGTTTGTACACACGTTAAACAACTCGCATCACACTTCTCACACTCATTTGTGTTAATTGTGAAATACCCATCAGAACACTTTGAACATCCATTTTGTGTTGTTTTTAGTTGACACCCAACAATGTCGCTTTGTGGTTTGCATTCGTTATTGGACGTTCGATAATTTGTTAAGTTGCATGTCAAACAACTTTCTTTGTTGTTGCAAGTCCCACATTTGACGTCACATTTCTCACAAGACAACCCACTTCTGTAATATCCATCATTACATTTGACACAGCCACCCGATGGTATAAACTGTGTGCAAATGCCATTCAAGTCGTTGTTTGTAATACACTTGTGGTCACTTAAAAACGTCCCTTCTTTGCATGAAAGACAAAATGTTGAAGTTGATATGCAGGTGTAACAATTATTATCACAACTCACACACTTCCCAAACAATAAAAAGTATTTGTCGTCACAACTGACACACCCAAACTGTGTTGTTTCTTTACAATTGGATTGTTTAATTTCTCCACTGTTTTGTATGCAATTTCCATTGTCATCTATTTTGTAATTATCAGTACATTCAACACAATTATTATTGAGTGTAAACACGCAATTATCTTGTGTTACAGAACACCTCCCATTCTGTTCTGTTTCTTCATTGTTTTTGCAAGTTGTCGATTCACAACTACCACTCTCTGTGATTTCATAATTTGTTGAACATTTCATTGGCTTCTCAACATCACATTTTATCCAATTCGCATTATTTGTTAAACAACTTTTGCACTCGGTATCTATGTAATACCCATCTTTACAGTAAATAATGTCGTTGTATACATAAATCGATGTGTCGATTGTTAACTGGCACATTCCATCATCTCCAAGATAATAGCCATCATTACATATTCTACACCTGTTGTTTTCACATGTCATACAATTGACATCACTGCATGAACCACAATTGGCGTTGAGTTCTCCTTTATAACATTTAATACAATTAATCCCATTCGTTGCTTTACAGTCTTTGTTTGTTGTACATCGTCCATTATCAATAACATAATTACTTACACATTTAATACACACATTTTCATTACCAACTTGACAATTGTTATTAAATTGTACGCAATCATTACTGGCATTCAAATGATATCCATTTTCACATTCGACACAATAATTGTTTAAATTAATTGTTTTGCAATTTTGTGATAGACCAACACATTTTCCATTTACAAGTTTTGTGTTTGAATTGCATTTTAAACAAATTGTACTTAAAAACGATCTTTTCATCAGAATACAATTTGGACTTATTAAATTGTAAGTTTTATCATTCTCAAAATCAAACACAACAACATCACTCGCATTAAATGATTTGGTTAATGTTAAATTATTTACTTCTGTCACATTTTCTCCAAAGGATACAAAGCAATTTCCACCCATTGAAATAATATCGATAGTTCCTTCCAATTCAATTTTTATCTCTGTAATTTGACTGAATATTTCAATATTAAAATTCAATTTTGGAGTTACTCTCAATGTGTGCGTTGTCGAATCGTAATTAAAAGAAAGTGGTTTTCCTATATTTGTGTCTGTTACAGTTAATATCCCAAATGAAAATTTGGTACTAAAATAATTAAACGGCGATGTGATATTAACACGGACATCGTCTTTGATTTGAATTTCTTTGATATTATTTGCATTATATATGTCGACATTTTTATCAATCACAATAATTGTATTTGGCATTTGAACGTTTTGAAAATCGACAATTGAAACATTTTGATTCAAATTTAAATAACAATTTGTGTCTGCGTCGTCACATGGGCAGTGTGGATATTCAAACGCATAATTTTTATTTGCACTGTAACTCGTTTGATATACACTTTGATTTAAAGTACACACCACGGTTCTGTTTTGTGGTACATTTTTCGGACAAAATCTCATCAGTTTTTTGTTTGATAAAAGAAATGCAGTTCCATCAGTAAAATTATAAGGGAAGTCTGTTGTATATAAATGTTTGTCACTAGTGTCAAAGTTTAAACAATTAGAATCATTCATTGAAAACACGTCAAAACATTTTGAATTTCCAGTGGGATTTGTTATATAAAAATTTTTATCGGTGGTATTAGTGTACAAGTGAAGCCAATTAGATTGCCATAACACAATTGGGGGGCTTATCAAGTTGTGGATTTTCAATCAACAATTCTCCACTTATTGAAAAATAACCAAAAACTTTTATTGTCGAATTATCTTCGACAGTCAAATTATGTTCCGAGTGAAATGATCCATTGAGAACAACAGTAATGTCTTTGCTGATATAAAAAAGTTGAAAAGCATTAACCCAATTGTTGGATTTTATTGTAATAACATTTGGAGATGAAATTAAAAGTGAACCAAATATTGTCAGTGTAGTAAATCGAAAATCTTCATTTAAACACAAAGAAGAAGTTGACAAATTAAACTGATTACAATTAAAATTGCCATTTGAAGTAAAACCTACAGATTGATTATTTCCAATTGGTTGACAGTCACATTCATAAGATTGGGTTTTAAGCACAAAAAGTGTTAAAAACAAGCAACTATTCATTTTCAAAGGTATATTTGAGATTAGATCGGAATCGTAATAAGTAATTTGAACAAAAACAATAATGATTTTTTAAAATTAACACTAAAAACAACAATAATAACATTTGAGATTACAATCTCAATAAGTAAGATTGGATGACAGAATAATTTGGATTAATTAATTTGGATTCAATATTCTGTGTGAATATTCTAATGTTTTTCAATAATATGTAAAAATCCTTCAATTAAATAAAAAAACAATGTTATTCACTTTTTGATGTTAAAAAAAGGTTAGTTAAATGGTTTAAATCATTTTTGTGTTATTTGGTGTGTTATTTTTTATTAACACTTAAAAAACGCCTTGATTTTTGTTTTGGCCTGTTTTACAGGGATATTAATCAAATTTTTGATCATTTTCCTTTTTTGGTATTTGTATTGTTTATGCACATGATACAATCTCTAAAAAAGGAAAATTATTAAATAAACTCGATATTTCCCCGATTTTTAGACCACTTGAATTTTGTTCAATGTTATTTAAGGTGTAAAGTTTTTAAATATATCTGGGTCGGCTAAAAGATCATGTTATTGAAAAAAAAACTTAAAAAACATTAAAATGGTAAATAACATTATCATTTTTGAAAAACAAAAAAATGACAAAACACAATTATTTATACCATATGATAAAATGAAAAAAAAATAAAACGATAATTTATATTAAAAATAAAATAATTTTTAAAATACTTTCAAATACAATATATTACATATATCTTTGTGTTGATATAATTGTACATTAAACTTTTTCAATTGTAAATTATACATGCAAATAAAACTAATTTAAAGTTGCTCTGATAATAGTTTTTTATTTAAGTGATAATAATTATTTTGACTGATTATTATCGTATAATGAATAATAGTTTTTATCAAGAAAATTAACTAAAGATAAGTTTTACTGTTTTGAAAGTAATATGGTTTACTTCATTCGAAAAATAATACATTGTTTGTTTTGTATTATTGCAAAAGATAATAAAATTACTTCTATTTGATTGTTTAATTAATACTTGAATTTAAAAAGAAACGAATGAACTATTCAAAATACTTGTTAAATTGACAAATATACAAATATACATCAACAATTAATATTAATGTATATGTTGAAAAGGTATATTAATTGTTAAAAGAAAATTTTTATGTTGAAATCACTAAAATTATTTCTAATAAATTTTATTGGTTGTTAGTATCTTTTGTATATACAACAATTATAAGGAGTGAATATTGTTATTTAATTTTAAAAACTCTGCATTTTATCATTTCACATGTTAGTTACTGTTCAATTGTTGTTCTTAAAAATGGATTATTACACATTAAAATGATGATTTAAACAATATAAAAATTTTGTTTGAATCGTTAACTATAGTTTTACCAATTTTTAAAAACATTTTAACTTTAAAAAAATTTAAGTTTTTTGTCGACAATATGCTAAAACTTAAATATATATTGACACGTATTAGAGATTGCCACGAAGTCTTTTAAAAACTGGATCTTGGCCGACCTTGATATTTATTTATATTTTCAATACCAGAATTATCATTGTTATAACACGCATACAGATATATATATATATATATTTATATAAACTTAAATCCGTGAATTAAAAGTTATTCTGAAAATATTATTTAATTTTAATATTGTATTTTACAATTCATGTTTGATGTAACATTTTTAATATATTATAAGTTTGCACGTTTTATTTTTTGTATGTTATACAAATATTAAGTTTATTATTGTTTGATCATACAAATCAGTTTAAATTTTGAATTGAAGTGTGAACTTCATCGTAAGATGGGAAGAACCACTGGATATTCATTACGTTTATCTCTCTTAAATATTTATAACATTTTGGAGTCATTAAATTTGGTCAATCTAATAAGTGTTGTTCATATTTTAGTCTGTGTCTATCCAACAATTGTTGGTATTGAAAGATTCTTTTTTAAACTACGTCAAATGAAAGCACAAAACATATTACTTAAACTGCTTATGAAAGACTGTATTATTGTTTTGATAACGATGTTTGTTATTTGACTTTTTGATACATCAAATGCTGATGTAAATTGAAAGTCATCACTTAAACGTATAGAATAATTTAAAAACATGTCAGAGGTGGCACAATCGATATTCTTACTCGATTCAAATCCATCACTTTGTGTGTTTTTGACAGGATAACAATCACATTCAAAAGAACTCACTTTATAAACAAATAGCATAATAAAGACTTTTGATATCATTTGAAATAAAATAATATCAAAGTTTATAAAAAGTTTTGTATTGATAAAACAATTGTTGTTTGTGTTTTTTTATTTTAAGTATTACTTCAACTTAGATTATTATAATTATTATAATGTTCATAACTAAGGATGTAAATACCCATAATTAGTGTAATTTTAATGATATATAATTAAAAGTGTAAACGAGTTCATATTCAAATACAGTATGACAAGTTTGACTTAAACGACATATTTGGGTTAAATGGTAAATATTATAATTTAATTATAATAAAAATTTGAACTATAACCTGAACTAATTAATTGCTTTTTTATTATCAAGTTTATATAAAAAATTGAATAATAAAAGCAAGCCAAAAACCCAAACACACAACATAAAGAATAAGAAAGCAATGAAAAAAGTAAAGATAATTATAAACTATCACACGATCATGATCATCACCAACATTTTAATGTGATCACAAACAATAAAGTTTTATCAAAATTTGCCAAATAAAGTAACCATAACATTTCAAATTCAATTCAATTATAAACACAGTCTAATTTCCCTAGAGTGTGTAATTATTATTTTTGTTGTTCTTTATTATTTGGGTTGAGTGGCAAAATATTCTTGAAAATAATATTCTACAAATAAAGGTACAATTTTTTTCAACAATAGTTCAATTGTTACTTAAAATAAAAATAAACAATAATTTTGATTTACATTTCTATTAATAAGTTAATTCGATGTTTATTATAACAAAAAGTAAAAATAAACGATAACAAAAAACATCAAATTTAAAAATACACACATTTTACATAATTTTAGTAATTTCAAACATTTTTAAAATTTATAACATTATTTCGTTTTTATTTAAAATATAAATACAGGGCGGCTA
>NW_004191740.1:22319-23908 GCF_000330505.1 Entamoeba invadens IP1
TACAAAAGTAATGGAGTGAATATGTAGTAAATTGAATAACATGAAAGAAACAAGACAAATAAGATGTACATTATAAACACTACAATCGGTAAAAAATATTTTGTACCAATCGTCTTGGTGTTTCCAATAAAGGAAAAAGGCATAAAAAGTGTTGATATCAGCAAATATGAAGAAGCATTGAATTTGTCATATTGTTTTGTATTGTTAACACGAATGCGATACAAATAGACACCAAATAGAAAACTGAGTATCGGGTAAAATAACAATAGAGATAATGGTCCATTTTTAATAGAAATTGTTTTGTCCAAAGAAAGTGGATATAAAACACTAAATAACACAAGAAACATTCCACACAAAACGTGTGAAATGTGATTTGTAAATAACACCTTTAAAACTGCCAACAATTCATTGCGAAATACAAATCTCCACTCGTCACTTAATATCAGTAAATGACTGTTAGTATATGTTTTGGTCGCATTTTGAATCGACATTTTTTGAATGCACTGTGAACGTGATAAAAATTTGTTGCTATTTATCGTGGCATATATCTCATCGTCTGCGTATAAAAAGCTGTATAATCGACAGATCTCAGTGATATTTAAAAAAGTCTGCATATCACATTTAGAACAAATTTTTTTCATGACTGAAATTGGGAGAACAACACTCATTTAATGAATTAAATATTATCAGTTTTTCGTTCAAATAGTTTCAGTTTATATGTATATTTAACTAATAATTGGTTTTTTTTTATTTCGCTTAAATATAACATTAAAATGTTTTGATTATAAAAACATCAAATATTATAATTATTTTAATGATTACAAATAAAATAATAAAAGTTAGTAAATGTTATAATTATTGTACACTTAATTAATTCGAAATTTTATAACTGTTGTTTTATATCGGAATTTCAAATAGCTTGTGAATAAAAGACTTTCGTAAATATTAACAAACAACTTACATACAGTTAGGTAATCAAAAATACAGTATATATTCGATAATAGTGCAGTCTATTTTACAGTCTTATTCTATAGACTGGTCAAATAATAAAAACTTGAATAATTAACAAAAAATACCACATTTTGTTTTTTGTCTCAACAAAATTCCAAATTATAATTTCACCTAAAAATATTTTTGCTATTTTTATAAAATTTTTGTGATTTATAATATGAAAAACAAATGCTTTATTTTACTAGTGTTTATTAAAACATAAAACGTCCGTTATAGAATCAAAATATTGACAGACAACATAAACAGCATTAAAACGAACATATGAAGAGCAATACTGACAACTCTTGGTTTTAAAATAAACACGCGTTGTTTTGTCATAATTCAACACGCTCCAACGACACATTAATTAACATTATTTTGGTTTTAGATGAAATACTCATTTGTTTTTAAAATAATTTTAAAAACTATTTTAATTTTTTTAACTTAATGACAATTTGGTTTATGTATTACCATCTTAAGGTTTTGGACAAAAAAACATTAAAAATAGCAAAAAAAAGAAGTTGTTGTTTTTTGATTTTTTTTCAATATATGATTAGAGACCTCCCTCTTATTTTTTGGTCTCTTATCGAATAAATCCT
>NW_004191740.1:24008-26637 GCF_000330505.1 Entamoeba invadens IP1
GTCTATAGAATAAGACTGTAAAATAGACTGCACTATTATCGAATATATACGTATTTTACGTTAAACTAAACTCTAATTTTTATAATAATTTTCAAATAAGTTATATAGTATTTTTATTAAATTAAAAAACTATTTGGGTTTTAAAGACTAATAGAAATATATTGACCTCTCAAAGAATTTCGGTCCATTCAAACGAATAGTTTTCTTGTCTTTAAATTATTAATTGATTATTTGTTTTAAATTATAATAAAATATATAAAAAACTTAAGATTATTTTTAAATAACAAATGATAATTTAATTTGTTATTTGTATGTTTTTATTTAATTTCTAATTTCTAAAGTTAATGATTATAAATAAGATTAGCCATTTTTATATCATTTAAGTTGTTAAATTAAAACATTCTCTTAAAAAAAATCGTGTGTTACTTTTCAAATACACAAACAGACATAAACCATAATAAATTACGAAAAACCCACTCAATAATTGCTTGTAAATAATTATAATGTAATAATATTTTATATTTTTTATTTATAAATTATAACATTTCAAATAATAAAAAAAACATAATAAAAAATGAATAATACATTTTTTATCGTTATTGATTATCGTTGTTCTAAAAAACAAAACTCTATATAAATCGAACTCTTTTTTTTATATTCAAATGAATCAATTTTGTAAATACATTATCATATGCATTTTTATTATATTAGCTGTTGTATCATTCGTTTGTTCTTGTCCGTATATTATCAAATGTGTTTAATTTATATATCAGAAAATAATATAATGAATGTTATTTATTTAAAAACAACTATATAATATAGTTCTATTTATTTACGTTTAAAATATTTCTTTTGTGTTGTTAATATATTTATCAACTGTTTATAATTAAACACGAAAATCGATTTTTTATTCATTTGAAATAAATTATAAAAGAACTTCAAAAAACACGACAAATTTCTCCAATTGTTTACAACAAAAACGATTATAGAGTAAATTAAGTAGCAAATTAACATCCGAACAATATAATTTATCGTATAAATAATATTGTTCAGATTATTAATATAATAATTCAAACTATAAAAATTTTAAATCGAAAAAGAAAATACTCAAATTAAGTTTGTAGCGGGTGCCGGTTATTTCCTCGACGCTGGATACCTTTCTTTTAACAAGAAAATATATAGTACTTCACGATATGAAAATCTTGGATTTGCACGATATTCATTTGTGTTGACAACAACATGTGTTGTTATGGGTTTAGTTGTTGTAGCTTTTGTGATTAAATTGTTTGTCAATGGTGGGAGGAAAGCGACAGGACTTGTTTTTACTGGACTTTCATCGACGGTATTTGTACTGACTGTTATTCTTGTCATATGCACTTTTAATAAGAAATACCCCGAATATATAATTGAGGATGAAAGAGCCTTTGAAAAAGAAGTTTGTTATAGTTTCTTTATTTGTGTAATACCTTGTGAAATTTTATGAACTTTAATTGTTATAGTAATTATATAATTATATTTGAAAGAAATCCAAAAAGTGTGTGAATATCACAGAATATTTTTTTGTTGGTGTAACAATTAAAATTAATATCAAAAATATAATAACATTTAAATAGCATTGTAATAACAACATTAATTGACAATTAGCACAACTGTTGCATCGATTTCCAAACCGACGACGAAGGAAAATACAAACTGTGCCAATGCCAGCAACCAATGGATCAAGACGGAAAATACACGGGGTGTGATGAGTGTAGGCTTGGACAAGACACAGACGGACTTGCAGTTCTTGGACCAATATTTGTTATGTATGGGGAATTACTATGTGAATTGGTTATACTCTTCTGCTTTATAGCTTTTACTATATTACTGTTTTTGTGTTCGGCGAAACTCGGAGAAAGGGGATTTGTGTTGCTTCCAAATTAGAAAGTCTCAAATAAACCATTTTTGATTTTTTGTTTTATTATTTAAATTTGAGTGTAAATTAATGTTGTTGGTTATATTTTTATCGTTTAAAATGTTATGAATTTGTAAAGCAACATAAGTGGTTCAGTTTTAAGTTGTTAAATTCTTGTTTTTAATATTATTGTTTAGCTTTAACTTATTTATTTATATGTAATAAAATAAAAATATTACGATTAATATAACTTAGTATTGAAAGACCCAACCATGGAAACAATTGTGGAACATTTTATGATCTGTCATTTCCAAAACAAGTAAATACCTCCCAAAGAGTGTAACAGACTCAGAAACTTTACCATCTGATTTAAAGTGTTTTTTGTCCCGTTGTCTTACACCCACCTCCACTGGATTCAGTAAGACCAATTGAAAAATACAATTTATATTTTCTTTTTAAACAACAAATTAAATCAACAAAATAATAAAAATTATATTTATTTTTTTGAATTTGATTCTTTTTTACAGGAACAAAAGTGTTTAAATAATAAGCCGTATAGTTTATACAAGTCTTTTTAATCAGTTTTTTGAGTGTTCAGAAACGTGTTATTTATTGAAGACCAAATTCCTTATTAAACTGATCAATATGGTTTTGTTCGTTGGTTTGGTTAAATTTGTTTTTTTGTTAAAAAATAATTATATAATTGATAAAATATAATCAAAATAAATAGTTAAT
>NW_004191740.1:26737-37842 GCF_000330505.1 Entamoeba invadens IP1
CAATTATTTATACCATATGATAAAATGAAAAAAAAAATAAAACGATAATTTAAATTTAACACAAAATTGTTTTTAAATAACTTTAAAATACAATTTTTAATATTTTTGTGTTGATATAATTGTACACCATAACCTTTCAATTATATAATTCGTGTGTAAATAAAACAACTCAATAATGCATTTGTATTTTTTTGTTTTCAATTCAATGAGTAATTATAATATTGACTCATTGTTATCGTGTTTTGAATGATCGTTTTCATTAATAAGATTATTTAAAGATAAGTTTTACTGTTTTTTGAAAGTAATATGGTTTACCTTATTCAAAAAATACAATGTTTGTTTTGTATTATTGCAAATAATAATAAAAATACTCAATACTACAATTTGATTGATTCATTGACAATTTATTTTAAAAGGGAAGTAAATGAACAAATCAAAACTTATGTAAATAATATATATTCGTGTATGTTTTGAAAAAAATATATCAATAGTAAAAATATGAAATTTTTTGTTAAAATCACTTAACTTATTTATAATAATTTTTGTTATTTGGGAGTATCTTCTGTTTTTAGAAGTATTATAATTAGTGAATATTGTTATTAAATTTAAATAACTTTGTAACGGAATATTTCACAAGCTTTTTACTTTTCAAACATTGTTTTTAAAAACTGGATTATAACACATTGTAATGATTATTTGAACACACAAAAAATTGTTTAAATCGTTAACTATAGTTTTAACAATTATTTAAAAACATTTTAACTCTAAAAAACTTTTTAAGTTTTTTGTTGACAATATGCTAAAACTAAAAATGAACTGACACGTATTAGAGATTGCCACGGAGTTATTTAAAAACTGGATCTTGGCCGACCCTGACAATTTTCATGTTTAGAATTTAATTATAGTTTAGTCTAATTTATAAAAATTATAATTAAAACTATAATTTCATTATTATAGTTTATAATAACATTGATATAAGTCTTAAAATTTTCAACTATTATTAAAACATTGGAATATAACACCAAACAATAACAAGTCATTTCTTACACCATTATAACCATTAGAAGTGTTAAAGTAACCACACATAAAATAGTTGCATTGTCTGTATTTTCCCATTTTTGACACATCTTTTGTTTATGTCATCACTCAAGGTATAACCATCATCAGATTGGGCAAACTCGCAGTTGGTATAATTGAAAGTTCCATCAACACATTTGGCGGCCCAAAATTCTTTTTCAGAAGTTTTTTTTTGCACATTTGATCGATTTTTATTTCTCCATCTTTACACGCCGATGATTGTACGCCACATGTCTTCTTTATATCATCGTATATATATCCACTTTTACACGACATAAACCCACATTTTTTCAATGTTATATCGACCGTTAATGAAAAATTTGATTCCCCACGACTCGCCGATACTTGTTAGTAGGCATTTAGTGTTTTCAACAATTTAAGTGGAGTCCTAACACTCTTTTTTATAACACATATTCTTTATATGGGTTACAAAGATACCCAGTTTTGCATTCCATAAAAGAGCAATTATTTGAGTCCAGCACATTATTAATACAATGTAATCCCCACATTTCACTGTCACTGTTTTGAGTACACTTAGAATTGTAGGTAATATTTTGTCTTCTTCTTATTCAACAATTTGACATAACTTCTTTTCATTGTTAGAAAAGTATTTATCAGCACATTTCGCAAAAACACATTGTTCATATTAAAATACTCATTTTCACACAGTCTTCCCCACACTTCCGGAGTGTTGTTTTCACGACATTTTATATCTTCTTTTAATTCCCCAGTCTCACACCAATTTTTTTTTACTTCTTAATGAACGCCTCTGCTACTTCCAAGAACGCATTGATTGATTGTTCGTCTCCATAGTAAAACTGTATATTCGTGTGCTCCATAGGTTGGTGCACTTTATACTCATTTGGCACCAAATCACTTTCATTCAACGGCAGAGTTGGTAAATATGATATGCCCATCTTAAATCCCATGTCCTTCACAACTGTTTCCAAGCCGTCATGAATATAATCGTCTTGAATAACAGCAGTTGGACTCTTTCCAAATTTTCTAAATGTCGAGTCTGGTAGTTCACTATATGTCGCAGAGATTGCATATTATTTTCTCACTAAAGTGATAAGTAAACAGTGAACATGCAGAGAAGCAAAAGTGGTCTGAAAAGACGACAATTTGATTTTTTTCTTGCATTCACTGTTGGGAAGTCTCGAGTGTTTTCAATCAAATGAAACTTCTGAATGTGTTTAAACTCAACTTCTTTGTTTTCTCCATAAAATTCAGAGCCAGGTTTATTATAGAAGTCTCCAAGGTCACCATCATAATACGAGTTACTTCTTGGAACTCTTCCAATATGTGTCACAGGATCTTCTATAAGTGCTCCAAATCCATTTCTAAGGACTTTCTCTGAACTTTCACTGATTCGAGCAACATTTGCTTTCTCATAGTTTGTTGATGGAGAAATAATTTTTATATAAAAAGTCTTCAGCATCAACAAAGCCGCCGCCACAACGTGGAAGAACTATAACTATTGTATCTGTGTTGGAATTAAATATCTCTCCACATTCAGCTGCATATGCCAAAAAGTCGGTCAATTGTTCGGATGAGAAACTCGAAACTTCTAAGAAGTTGTAACAAATATCAAAGAACACACGCTGCCCACATGCAAGAACACCGTCTAATGTATAATTAAATAAACCTTTACTTTTTACTGGAAGAGTATGCTTTTTAGTGGTAAAAAGAAGGTCTATTTTGGCATCAATTTGAGAAGACAGTTTATAGAATTCCTTTGAGTTTCTCATTAAAACTTTATATTCATTTTGGGAAATAATGTCTTGTTGATTTTCTGAATATGACACTTCATCATTTAAATGTGAATTTTTAGCATTTTGTTTTATTAATGGAGGTTCTAACAATAGAGGAACTTGTTTGTTATTTCTTTTTAATTTTCTTCCCATAAACTTGTTCATATTATTTTCAAATCTTACGTCCATTTTATCGTATAATTCGGGACTTATTATATCAATTTTTCCTTCTAAAATACCTTCTCTGTAATTTCTTTCACTTCTTCTTGTGTTTTCCTTTATTTTCCTTTCCAAAATTTACGAGCAAAAAGTTCGCTTTTACTAATAGCAGCACTTTCAGACCATATGTTCGACAATTTAGTACTCCATGTTGCGTTACTGCCATCCTCAAACTGGATAACAAAATCAGTATCTTCCACTTTAATAGGAACCGAGTAATAAGGGCAACCAGTAAATGAACGAATGAAGTAAGTCACAGCACCATGCACATTTTTGAGTAAAAAGTACTTATAAGCGTAGTCTGCAATAAACTTGATTGGGTCAATACCGTTAATTGAAATGACTGGGACATTAAACTTGTTGTACACAGTCTTTACTTTATCTGCTCCATAAATTTTGACTGGACTTGTGTTGAATATTTGGGCGGGGACACGCGCATAAACTTTCCCATTCTCAAATATGAAAGTCGCCATGTTAACAACATAGAAACTGCAGACCTTATGATCAAAATTGTTTGGACTGAGACTTAAATGG
Organism: Entamoeba invadens IP1; assembly: GCF_000330505.1. NCBI lineage: Eukaryota > Evosea > Mastigamoebida > Endamoebidae > Entamoeba > Entamoeba invadens. The sequence continues at coordinate 30,322 of NW_004191740.1, forward strand.
AGGTCTCTTGGTATTCCAATTATGTTGATCATTTTTCATAAAGAGGTCATGGAAGACAACATTTTCTCCTTGTTCGTCTAAATACTTTTTTATTACATCAGCATACAGGTTTATATCATGTTTTTGATAATAAGTGCTGTTTTCTGGAGGTTGTGGAGGTTGTTTGGCAATATCTCTGAAAGCATAAGCTTCAAGGTACTCATTAAATTTATTAAAGAATTCAACTGCTTTGTTTTTGGTTATAGTCTCCATTCGCATTTCGCCAATACCAGCAGCATATTCACAATACGTCTCCGAACACCGAAGAAATAATATTAATAAATGATATATGATTAAATTATAAGTGATTTTATGTATTTTTTGTATTTATCGACAGATTTAATGTTAAAAATACACTTCAGGTTTGTGAAAAGTTTGGTGTTTGGCTTGAAACGTACGCCAATGAAAATTTTAATAAATATACTCACAATTTAATAGCATTCATTGCTTTAAAGGTTAAAAGGATGTTGCTCAATGTATACAAACTGTCATTGATGACTTTAGTGAAAATATACAAAAACAAATTTTTGTATCTTTGATTTTATCGCCAACAAGATAATTAAGTATATAGATGATGGTTTAAAATATTGTTTGGAGGCTTCAGAAAATGTAAAAGAGTACGAAAGTAGTAAGGATGAATAAAAAGTTTTTAGTTTAAGTAATGTTAAAATAATTATTACCAATTATGCCAACAATGAAATTTTTTTCTGATATTACAATTATATTTAGATTTGATATAATTTACAAGTTTTAAATTAAAAATTATGAAGTATTATTTGTCAAATTCAATGTGTGTTCAATTTGACTATTTAATAATTTTTTATTCATGTATATTTTTTGGATATAATCGATCGATAAATAAAACAACGATATAATTATTAATATAACTGTTTTTGTAAATCAATAAATAAAATAACAAACTTATTTGATTACACATTTAAATTTACATTGATTGCATATATGTTATTTAAATCAAAAAATGCGTTTGTAAATTAAATAGACATAATTATAAAATTTAGTCTAAAATCAACGTTTTTTAAAATATTCGTTTTATTATAAATTAAAAATAACATTCAATACACCCATTTTGTGTTTGTATAAACAGTATAAATGAAAACACAATTTAATAAAACAAGAACAACTATTATAATTCATAATTATATTATTAACCAAATTATTTGGTTGTTTATTTAAAAATTACACATTGTGTAATATATCATAAACTATTATAAATACAGATGTGATAACTAATAATCATCAAATGAGTCTCGCTGAAGAGTTTGAAGAACTTGATACTGATCACAATGGTCTCATCAACTACAACGAGTTTTTAAATGCATTTAAAGATAACAAAGATGAAAAAGTTGATAATCAACACTTAAAAATGGTGTTTGACATGGCAAACATAGAAGAAAATGGGTTTTTGACCTCAAATGAGTTTGTCCATGTAATGACTAACCTTGATGAAGTTGAGGACAAATCCGATAGATCGTTATATACCCTTCTTTTCCATTTAATTGATGATGATAATAGTGGAACCCTTGAAATTAATGAATTGGCCAGATTCATGAGAGTCTTGAAAACTGAATTAAATGAAGAAGAATTGAAGACGGCTTTGTCGGCAATGGATAGTGATAGCGATGGTAAAGTCGATTTAGAAGATACACTCAAGTTTTTCTTGAGTGACAATCAACGAAATAAATTAATCTTCATTCATTTTTAATTATTATATCAACAAATTTTTACAATTTATTAAAATAAATTAAAATTTACATGTAAATATCCAAACGATATGATTATATTGTTTTAAATAATTTAAGCCAAACGTCATTGGAATTTATAAGTTAATTTATTATATCATTTTTATTTTAAAAAGGTATAACAGTTTTGAGCTTTATCTAATATTGAAATTGAGTCTGGTTATTTATTCATACTCCATAAATTTGGCATTTTATTTGTAAATTAGTTTATTTTCATTTTTTATAATCTACCATTTTAGAAGCTTCTTGTCAAGCCAACTTAATAAAAGCACATTAAATTTTATTTCAGTAAATACATTTTTTGAGTCTAACAAAAATTTTAAAGTAGTTATAAATCTTCATCTCTACAATGAACAAGTTTCATTTTAAAGAAGTAGTAAATGGATACTTGAGCATACATAAATATATTTAAAATGATCATTATCATATCTACACAAATCAAATCTCGTTTGATTTACTTATCTAACTGCCACAGGGATCAACAGAAATTTTGTTTGAAATCTTTTGTTTATTATGTTGATTTTTTTTAAAACATTGAATAATAATGCAATTTTAAATCCAAATTATTACACGTTAAAGTGACAAAAAATAATATTGACAATGTGTGAACAACAAAGGGACTGATCATGTAAAATAAATCAAAAATATGATAGACCACGTAATAAGTATCATTCACTTTTATACCGGGGTTTTCTATTGGAATTGTTGGTAATTACATAAAGCATAATTACATGTAAAACAATCACCATTTGGGGTATTCACACGAAGGAGCGTATTTCGAGATCTCATATAATGAAGCTAAAACTTATGTGCAAGAGCTTCTGATTGTGGTGCATTATATTCTGGTACACATTGGGGATATTCCGGTAATGTCATCAAACGCAACTATTTCCACGACTCAACGGGATTTGGGCAATTGGGTGGATGGTCTTATGTTATTGGATTTTACTTAGACGACGACCTATCGAAGCAAAGAGTCTACCAAAACGTCGTTTCGAATTTTGTCGGTTATGGTCTTGTACAGGGTTCTGGGAGGTCTAAAATTAATTATAATAACATATTCTATAAATGTAAGACGGGGTATTCGGGAAATTCTAGAAAATCGACAAGGTATGACACAACTCCAAATGTGTTTTATAATTTACTGGACACGATGGTGAACAATAGAGTGTATAGATACGCTTCTCCGTGGAAAGACCAATTTACTGAATGGGCGCTGTTACCAAAAACACCAGATGAATAAATGAAAGAAGAAAATTTACATTGGCTGTATATGGAGAACACAGAAATATATTGTAATGTATTATATAATAACACATGGGATTATGTATTTACTGATCAGTGTAATAAATATATGAAAAGGTGGGAGATGAACACTAACTCGAGTCAAGATCCAATGTTTTATGATGTTAACAACAACGATTTTAAAATGAAAAAAAAGGTAATTTACTAATATTATTGTTGGGAAGAAATGCCTTATGAAACTATCGGAATTAATAAACAAGACAATTCATATAATGTCTTGGCGGAGTTTTTAACTGTTATGTGTCTTGTTGTTTGCTCATTTTAAAATAAGTGAATTGTCATTTTTATGTTTAATAATAATGTTAATGTTAATATCAATACTACAAATGTAAATACAGATTTTCATCATTACAGTCATATTAATTAAGGATTGGAGGGTGTTATATTTGGTCGATTAAGAAAGTGGTTTTTTGGTCAAACAAAACTTAAAACTGATTTATAGAACTCGTTTTTTTGGTTTTATTCTATAGTTTTATTTTAAAAAAGCCCTCTCTTCATGGTTACTGCATTCAAAAGTTTTCGCTGTAATTAATTTAGCAAAATACAGAACATGTAAATTATAAAATATAGAACAAAGAAATTAATATATAAAACTAGAAGAACACTTTATTGACTTTTAAAACATCTAAACAGAAAGGATTGTTTATAAATTGTTTGTAAAATTTTATAACTCAATTCTATCAGAAAAATACCATCAAACAGCAGACCTGTAAACTTTAAGCCAATGTTGTTTTCAAAAAAGTGACACAAATAAATTACACTAATGGTGTTCTCTGTCATTTATCGTTTTATGACTTTTATCATTATTTTTATTTCGACAAATATTCACTTTCAAATGAATACAATGAATTAAAATTATTTAGCATTTCAACTAATACGACAACAAGCGCTTTAAAAGTCTCAAATAGATTTAAAAAAATTTACAGTCAAAGGCGTCTATTTGTCGTAAATCCAGCAGAAAAAAGTATCTATTTGTCGTAAATGAGTAAATTTTGTAGAAAATTCTATTTAATATTGAAATTTATTTTTTATAAAAAAATTAGTTTTTAATTCAACAAAAGTTACAAATTCGAGAACAAAATATTTAATTGTCGAACACCAAAATGATTGATCGGTTGTGCAACAATTAAGCAAGTTATAATTTCGATAAATAGCCGCCTTTGACTGTAGTCAAACCTCGACAATTATATATTTTTGATTAGTTTTTTGAACTTTTTTTGTAAATGCAAGCTAATCTAAAATTAGTTTATTCTACCAAAAATTAAAATAAATAAAACTGTAAATATTTGGCATTTTCGTTTTTAAAACACATTATAAAAACCCATTTTTAATGAATTTAAGATTATAAAATTTATATAATTATTCATGATATACAAATTCTATTGATGGTTAATAACTTCATTTTAAATAATTTGTTTTATTAACAAAAATACAACAACACAATCTGTTTGCAACCTGAACACTTATTTGTTTAATTTTTACTATGAAACATGTAATTTTTCATTTGGGAAATTGTTGAGATAATAACAACAGTCAAATACTTTTGAACCTATATAAGAAATTCAATTTATTTAAACATTTAAACAATAGCAAGAAAAAAATGCATTTTGATTTCAAAAATTGAAAGATTATTTTAAAGATCTAACAGAATTTAATTAAATGGACTTTTTACGTATTTTTCTCTGCAAATATTAATAACTACAGTAGCAGCATTTAGTAGGATGCTCGAGAAACGAGGATGTTGTCTTAAAATAGTTTTGAAAGGGTGTTTCCCAATTAAATAATTAAAAATGAAATTGAAAGTACTGTATTAAATGGTTGTTTTTAAAAATAATCAAAACAAAATCAAATTCTATTTAAAAATATAATAAAAGATATTGTTTTAAATGTGTTATGGTAAAAAAACAAAACAACTTTGTAAGTATATACTAAATAAAACATGCAACTAAATAAACGTAAAAAATTAATGTTCATCCGGAAATTGTGACATTCACATTGTTGTTCCTCTTAAAATCGCTGAATTACAAACACCAAAACTTGTTTTTCTATCAGGTTGTAATTATACATTATCATTTTTATGTCGTTAAAAGACTTACTTTAAACAAATTTTTAGTGTTTTTAAAATAACCAATTTTTGAATATCAAAAACATTAAAGAGTAAAAAGATAATTAAAAAGTGGTGTCAGTAAGAAAATTAACAATAGTTGTAGCATCGATTCTTTTACTCATATCTTGTGCCCAACACTTTTGAATGACATCGAAAAGTTCTTGAGGCATATTATCTTTCTTTTCAACTCGTTTACCGTTAATAACAAACTCTGCTATTTTCCATGGAAATCTGAACTGATGTTTTGTGTATGCCTGACACCACCCAATACATTCATACATAGTCACTCCAAATGAGTAAATATCTGCTGGTTTCTTATATTTGTCTTTTTTTAGTATTTCAGGTGCCATATAGACTGGAGTTCCAATACCTTTAGTGAAAGTCATATTAGTCATTAACATGTTGACATTTCTCGCACTTCCAAAATCAGTCAATTTTGCTATTACTTTGTCATCAATATTCAATGATATAACCAAAATGTTGTCTGGTTTGATGTCTCTGTGTAATATCCCATTCTCATGCAAATACAAAATTCCACGTGATGCATCTAACATTATTTTAACACGCATTTTCATGTTGATAGCATCAGTTTTCTTTCTCTTTTTAATCAAGTCTTGTAACGACCCGTACTCTGCATATTCAGTGACCATACAAAACTTAGTTGGTATAAACACTGCGCCATAAAAGTGGACGAAATACTCACATCGGAATTTGTCCAACATGGCTACTTCATTATCAAACTCTATCATTACATTATCGTCTTGTTCACCACTTATTTTCATTTTCTTAATTGCTACTGTATTACCTCTGAATGTTCCTTTATACACAACACCAAAGGAACCTTCCCCAATTTGACTTAATTCTTCAAGTTCTCTGTAATTTAGTTTTGTTGATTCTTCTGTGGTGACATTTACAGTAACACTTGTTGTGATTTGTTGTCCACTTGTAATATCAAGTGCAATAACTGCTATTTTATCATTAATATAACATGAACACAGTGGCGTGATAAAGATCTCAAACTCACATGCTTCACCTTTGTGGAGTGTAACAAGAGATGGTACACTTCGGATTGTGTAATAATCACACCCTTTCATTACACTAAGCTGCACTTTCATGTTGTGTTTTGATGTGTTTCCAATACATATCAAGTCTCTTGTTTCTTTGTCAACTGGAATAAATTCATCGTTTTCTAAATCAAATTTCAAAATTTCTTTGTTGGTACAAAGAGAATCACACAAAGGAATCATCAATATATTCGATCGCTTCATATTAAATATACACACATTTTTATTAACTTTGTGTTGAATACGCCTTTGATGTATTTTGAGTGCCAGATAAAAGATCATGAATACAATAAATATTATGATAAAAATTATGGCAATTGGTATTCCAATAACAACACCATATTTGGTATTAGACACACAACTCTCACCGTCATCCGATACTTTGTTACTCCCTTTACAAGCAGTGCACTTCGAGTTATATGCCGAAATACAATCCGATATCGTGTGATATTCAACACAACTTCCTTTCAATAGAACTTTCTCTGTTTTACACAATAAACACACTACACTATTTTCACATGTTGCACAACTCTCTTTACAATTAATACAACGCCCATTTTGTAAATAATAAGAATCATTACAAAGTACACACCCTTCGAGATTTGACTTCAAACAATTTGAGAGTGTTGTATTTGATGAACATAATTTGTTACACTTGCAATTTTGATGTAGCCATCTTTACACGACAAACACTCGTCTTTCTTCAAACACATATCACACGACTCGTCACACACATCACAATCTTTCTCTGCTTTGAAATACCCAACTTTACAAATAGCACACCGACCACCAGCAGGTAATGGCACTTCACACCTATTGGCCAATTCACCAAGTGTCTGACATTTCATAAATAAGTCTAGAAAATATCTACTATGACATGAAATGCAATATGTTGCATTGTAACAACTAAGACAGTCATTCGTGCATTTCTCACAACCGTTTTTGTTCAAAAAATACCCAAATGGACATCGCTGACACCCTTTGTTATTTCGTGTCGAACAGTCGACTTCTTCTTGTGATTTTGGTGAACTTTTCATGTTAATTACTGACATCTTTGTATCATTGACTTTATTGAGATCATCAAATTGTTCAGCACACACACCATCTTTCATGTTGAAGGCGTCTTGGCACTCAATACATTTTGTGGTATTAAGTGAGTAGTATTTGCAGTGCAACTCAACATCTGTTTTTGTGCAGAAGTCGTACTTGCCTTCAATGTTCTTAGTGTCAACTTGGTAATATCCGG